>NW_010171025.1:1374-28062 GCF_000695765.1 Mesitornis unicolor | reverse complement strand
TCCTGCTGAGTGAAACAAACTGGCTCGTTTGAATGGAAATGAAGTTTTCCCCCTGCTTTTGATGCAGGGAGAGGACTGGGGTAGTGGGAATTGGTTTGGGTTGACCTGGTTTTTTTGCCTGGCCCATGAACCACACGATCAGATGGTTCTGTGGTTGGATTATTGTCTGGACCACCTCACGGCAGCGTATTGGGTTATGTGAGGATCCCAGCGAGGGCATCACGGGGCTAGGAAATGTATCAGAACAGTCGCAGGTGGTCAACAAGTGGAGAAATAAGGAACCACTTGCGTTAAATAAGAATTTTGGCTACTGAAGTTGAGCTAATGTTCATTATCAGGTGAATGCAAGTGAGGAACTTGCTGGGCTTGGGGATTGATTTTTTCCTCTTTCTTCCCTCCTGCCCGATGCAGATGTTCCCCTGGCTGTGGTGGAGCAGAAGGTGAATCCGAATGCGTGAATGGAGCCCTGGAGGAACAAGTAGTGAATGCTTTTCCTTTGGTGAGCCCAGACTCACAGACCTCCCAAAAGGCTAAATCTTTAATGTTAAAATTACAGGGGAGGTGTGTGGTGTGCAGAGGCTTTAAGGCTGCGGTGGCTGCGTGTGGTTACTTCCCTTCGGAGATCTGAAGCGTTCAGGGCGGTGGAGTTCAAAGCTCCGGGGATGAGAAAGCTGTAGCTAAAACTGGAAACTGAGCCAGACGTGCCATGGAAAAGAAGGACCCTCTCCATCTTGTTGCTTCATTTCCTTGTTGTTTGAATTCAGCTGAACCCATAGAGTTATACGTTACAAAAGCGTATTTGCCTTTTGCAGGAGCCGTAGTTAAGAGATGGTGGCTGAGTCCTGGAGCTCTGGAAACTGTGCTGAAGTAGAGCAGTTTATTGCTTCTGAAACGAAATAGTTTTGTGACATCTGATCCCCTTGTAAATTTTGCACTGGAGGATTCAGTGGTGGGACATAATTAACATTTAATCAGGCTCTTACGGTGACGTTCCTCTGCCTGTCTGCAGAAACTGCTGCAGGAGACATTTCCATGTGAGCCAATGGCTCTGGGGTGCTTTTGTTCTTAGTGGAAGTCTCCTCACTGCAGTTGGTGGAGATAGGGATGAGTCACTGAGTCCTTAGCCATGGTGTTCTTGGAAGTGGATGTTGTCATTCCTGGAAATAGCCGCTCTTTGGAAGACACGGACTCTGCCATGAGAAGGTCTTGAAGAGCCTTTGACCTCCCTGGGGCAGGTGCAATGCAATAGGAGCAGACGCTCTTGGGAGTGAAAATCCTCCCCATCGCCAAAATGGGGATTTACATTGAAAAGTAACGTGCAGAGGTGCACTGGAAGTTCATCCTGGTTGTGGAGTTACTGGAATGGGAGCGATATTCCTGAAAAAATCAATCAGACAATTTAACTGGTGATGCCAAGGTATCCAAGAGCCACAGGTTCAAGTGGACTTGCAGATCAACAAGAAGAAGTGGCCACTTGTTAGATAAGTGATGGGCAGGGGGCACGGCCTGCACAGCTCCACACTCACCTCCCTGTCCCTGAGAGTTCAGCTGTTGGGCTCTAATTTGGGGAGAAGGGCTGTGGGCATCGCCCCAGATGCTCCAGCAGCATCTCTGGACACTGGTTCACGTGTGACAAGCCATGGCTTAAGGGGACACCCAGACCCCGCGTGTGTTTTGGGGCATGGAGGTGTGGGGAGGAGAACACAGGGTAAATGTGGGGCTTGCCAAAGGGTTGCTAAAGCCCTCGCTTTGGTACCAGTCTTCTTCTTACCATGGTTTCGTGGCAATTTGGAGCTCTGCCTCCTCGGCTGCTTGCTAAGTCGCTTGGGTTTTGATTCTTTATGGGGAAAACTACCTCCTCACTCCCAGTTTTAACTTATTTGGTACAGCGCTGTGTCTATTAAGCAAAACCTTTTGTGACTTTTATATTCAGCAAGTGGATTGAATGAGGCCAGAGGAAAACTGGCCTTGGATCTGCAGCAGACGGTGGCTGTCTCAGCCGTGCTCCTGTATCGCTGTGGGCACAAAGCAAGCAGAGGCTGCATTTCACTGTGGGTGAAGGAGGAAATAGGATCCTTGGCACCGTTTGGAAAAATACAGGCAAATTACAGCAATGCTATTAAATGTCATTTAGAACACGTGTTCTCAATAAGAAGTGGAGGATGGGTTGGTGCAAAGGGGAAGGAGCAGCCTTCCCAACAAACCCGCTCCTCAGGATGCTGCAGCTATCAAATATAAAATAGCTAAAAATACCGAGTCCAGCCTCTGTCTCTTGCAGCTTCTGATGCAGTTGGAAGTTCGATGTTAGATGCACTCTGAAACCCAGGAGGAGACTTGTCTTAGCCTTGCTGCAAGGTTGGGTTTTGGCTGGGTTCACCTCCAGTGGAACCAGGGCAGTGACTCCAGAAGAAGCAGTAATAGGTGAGAAGCTGCCCAAAGCTCCCGGCTGTGGGGGATGCTCAGGGGCAGGGGGTGGTCTCATGTCCTCTGAATTTCTGTTTTCAAAGCTACAGGCTTGGGAATGAGGACCTGGGGTGTTGGTGGCAGCAATGCCCATGAGCCAGCCATGTGCCCTTGAGCCAAGAAGGCCAATGCCATCCTGGGGTGGATGGGAAGGGGTGGTTGTAGGGCAGAGAGGTTCTCCTGCCCCTCTGCTCTGCCCTGCTCACACCACAGCTGCAATCTTGTGTCCAGTGCTGGGCCCTCAGCTCCAGAAGGACAGGAACTGCTTGAAAGAGTCCAGCAGGGCCACAGAGATGCTGGAGGGAGTGGAGCATCTCCTGCTGAGGAGACAAACAGGACTTGGCTGAGCAGCTCAGCCCCACTCCCAGTTTATGCATTGCCTATGTATTTATATATTTTAATTTTTAAGTGCAAATGCACTTACGGTGGCACTGAAATACCCAGAACCTTTATTTACCTTTCAGAAAAATATCTCAAAGGCTTGTTGAGATTAACAGGAGTTTCCTCATAGAACAGAGTTCAGGGATGTATTGGGGGAAGGACCTGAATTGGTAAATAACAGTGAAAATTCACTGATTGTGGGTTGGGTTTGCTCTCTATTCCATTAAAATCCTGTCCGTTTGCAAGGCAGAGGTGTAAGCTGTCTGCCTAAAGAAGACTTAACCATTAGCATTTTGTTCTTGACATTTTCCACCCGTGAATCTCAGCTGTTTGGTGGCTGTGATCTCGTATTTCAGTCACATTACCCTCCTTTTTCTTAAAAAAATACATCTTTTCATTCTGTATCTTTTAATTCATTGACTGTAACTCTTCCAGGTCTGCAGCCGCGGGGCGTTTAATGCCTTTTGACACCCAGAAGCAGCGTTGAGAGATTTTTGTGCCGGTAAAGCCCTCCTCTGGGGCTGGGTATTTCGAGGAGCCGCAGTCAGAAGTGGGGTTTCCCTTGCCAGGGCGCTCAGCAGAGGCGGTGAATAGCGCAGCTCTGCAAGGACGCAATGGCAAAGCCACTGCTTTACCTCACCAGCCCGCGGGCACCGCTTTTGTTGTGCTCACAGCAGGCTCTGAGCGATGTCTGCACAAAGGAAAAGGAGAGAATGAGCGGAAAGCAGTTTCTGGCTTTCCTCAAAGGCGCTTTTCGACCTCAAAAATATCAGCCTTGTGGTTTGCATGGTTTTGAAATGTAACCGCAGATACTGAGAACCGGGAAAGAGCTGATTTACCATCTCCTCCAGTTTTGGTACCAGATTCAGGGCAGATGAGATTCATTTTCAGAATGAAAAATGTTGAAAGGAAATACGTCCGTGTCCAAATTCTTTGAACAGGAACGTGGTATTTGGAGAAACTGTCGGGTGAAGAAATCGAGGTCCTTGTGTCTTGACGGACTGGGTGCAGATGTGTCTCTTTGAGGTCTCCACCGAAGCGCTATAACCTTGTTTTGGTGAAGCTTTGCCAGATATTTTATGGTCTGCAACCCCTTTTTTGGAGCTGGGAGGGATCAGTGTCATGGAGTCTCCTTCTCTGCAGACATTCAAAACCCGCCTGGACGCCTTCCTGTGTAACCTCATCTGGGTGTTCCTGCTCCGGCAGGGGGATTGGACTGGATGAGCTTTGGAGGTCCCTTCCAATCCCTAACGCTCTGTGATTCTGTCATTCTGTGTGAATGCTTTCTCTTCGTCCTTGATCTGGGACCCGAAGGGGTTCAGCTGCCTGGGGCACATCTCAGCCTCTCATGGTGGACCTGGCCGGGGGCACAGAGCTGATGCTCTCCTGCTCCTCACGCTGGCTTTTTGCACGGCCTTGTCCTTGTGTTGTTTGTTTTGCTCAGTGAATGACCCTTGCTAATAGCTGGATATCTCTTCAGTATATGGGGTTTTCTGCAGAATTTAACCTTTCTTTAGAAGTTTGGATGTTCTTGGTGTGACCCATGAAGGTGTTTTTCAGCATCCATGACCTATCACTGCGTTTGCAGTTCTGTCACTATTCAATATGTGTATTTTAGTAATCGCTGCTTCTTGCACCCACTGCTGCGGCTGGAGGCCGCTCCAGAACTGTCCTGTTCTTGTCCTCTTGAGCCCCGATGCGTTGGTTGTTCAGTCCTGACCATTTGGTTTTCAGTCGCTTCGCTTTGTTCTTCTTTCCCTTGAATTTCTTCCTCTTTCTCTTTTGTGTTGAGCAGTCGTGTGCTCTCCATATTTGTTCTGGAAAGCCTCTGGAACTCCTTGTAAGCTCCTGTCCCTTTTCCTCGGGTATCCTGGCTTTAGTTTCCTGCTGCTTCCCTGGTTCCTTTCAGATGTGGATGAGGAGAAACCTCTCTGCTGTTCCAGTACGAACATAACAGCGCTATTACTGCTTCGTTATCCATGCCAAAACCACTCATTTTTGACTCTTTAAGGGTGCCAGGAGAACATGAGGAGGCCAGTTCCCCAAAGAGGTCCTGCAGGAGAAAGAAAATATGAATTCCTCGTTTCTTTCAGAGGCCAAAATTATGTAGACCTTCACAGTTACATCTGCTGTCCTAGCTGAGGGGTAGCTGGGTCCAACGTGAACTGCAGCATCTTTCCACTCTGGTGGGGCTGGGCAAAAACCTAACGCTGCTGTGTTGTCTCATTTGAGTTTGGCTCTAGGAGTGACTGCTTGGTTTATGTTTAGCCTCTCATCCGTCAGTATTTGCAGGGCTTTGCCAGGTAAGAAAGGAAGCAGCGCTGCTCTGACGCCAGTGGTGAATATTTCAATGTTTTCTCTCCTTATTCAATCCCCATTTTAGAGAAGTGAATGGGAATCGCCTCTTTCTACGCCCAGAGAGCAAAACCTCATGGTCAGGCTGTGCCAGAAGATGGGTGGTTTTGGTTTCCCTGCCCGTGGTTGTCCACTGCTGCCCTGGGTGCCCAACTTTGGTGCATCACCACGTTATGGGGGTGTCTGCTCCATGTTTTGGGAAGGGGGAAGGTTGTTTCCTTGCACGGTGGCAGGCTGGGGACACGCTGATGTGTTCAAAACGGACTGGAGAGACAGTTTCTGTGTGTCCCTGTATTGAAATAAGGGCAAGCTCAGGTTTCAGTCACAGGGAGGTAAGGTAGGAAAAAGTCACGTAAGAAAAGGGCTTGTTTTGTTGGTTGAGGTTTAGAAAGCTTTTTAACAAGTTGAGTTATTGGCTGTATCTGAAGTCAAACACTGCTCCCCTAACTGCTCTCATTTCCTGTATCATTCCGGCTGGTTCCCTGCGTTAATTACAGCTCAGATTTACAGTGTATTTGGTTACACACCGGCTCGCATTCTAATTTATTTTCTCCTGTGTGTATGAATTTCTTTGGGAGCCGGGCCAAGAGGAGAGTGTGTGTGTATATGTGTGTGTATATGTGCAGGCACGCACACACACACGGGCTGAGTTTGACTGCTCGTGGCTAATTTTGTGGGGAGCAGGCATCTGGATTTCCTTCTGGTTTGTTGTAAAAAGAGACTTTTCTTTTTCCAGAGGAGAGGCAGTAGCTGAGAACAGCCAGGGTTTGGACAGTTCAAGATTTCAGAGCAGCCGGAGATGAGAGAAAATATTATCTTATGAATTGTAAATGTGGCATTTTTAATTTGGCTGGTGTTTCCCGGAGGTTAGCGGATGATGGGAACACTCTCATCCTCTTGGCTCAGCCACTGATGGGCTCGCTACTTAAAATATTTTATAAAGGCAGCGCTTCAGAGCTTAGTTGGCCGAGGTAGAGCTTTTCACAGTTGAAGTAGCTTTTTGTGACCTGAAATATGAAGTGAGATGGGATACTGAGCAAGAAATCCAGCATTTAGGAGCTGCAGAGCACAGAAGGCGTCTGAAGGGATGTTTCCTTTTCAGTTTAACATTTTTCCTTTGGCTTCATGAGTGCATAAGAGGAGGTGCACTGAATATATGAGGAGTGCTTTTGGAGAACTCATTCAGGTTTTTAAACTCATTCTTCACATTTAAACTGGTGACTCAGTAGAAGATTTCCATTCAGAATGGTCTGAGTCATGGATTCGTAAGTAAAGCGATTGCAGATTAAATAGAACCACGGATTTAAATGGAACCACAGGTTTAAAATGTTACTGCTTTAAACATGAAATATTCCTAAAGGTTTGGTTCAGAAATATGGTGACTACTGGTGTGATGAGTAATGCTGGTATGATGAGTGATACTGATGTGATGGATGATAATAGATACAGAAGAAGAACTGAATGCAAGTTCTCAAATAGCTTGGGGAAAAATAAAAAGATGAAAAGTCCAAATCACAGAATCCCAGAACGTGAGGGATTGGAAGGGACCTCCAAAGCTCATCCAGTCCAATCCCCCTGCCGGAGCAGGAACACCCAGAGGAGGTTACACAGGAAGGCGTCCAGGCGGGTTTTGAATGTCTGCAGAGAAGGAGACTCCACAACCTCTCTGGGCAGCCTGGGCCAGGGCTCTGTCACCCTCACTGAGAAGAAGTTTCTTCTCCAATTTCAGTGGAACCTCCTGTGTTCCAGTTTGTGTCCGTTACCCCTTGTCCTATCATTGTTTGTCACCGAGAAGAGCCTGGCTCCATCCTCGTGACACTCACCCTTTAAATATTTATAACCATAAATGAGGTCTCCCCTCAGTCTCCTCTTCTGCAAACTAAAGAGCCCCAGCTCCCTCAGCCGCTCCTCAGAAGGGAGATGCTCCACTCCCTTGATCATCTTTGTAGCCCTACGCTGGACTCTCTCCAGCAGTTCCTGTCCTTCTTGAACTGAGGGCCCAGAACTGGACACAATATTCCAGATGCGGTCTCACCAGGGCAGAGTATAAACTTCTTTTGAAATAACTGAGCACTCTTTTTCAGCCTTGCCACCGACCACAGCAACATTTAATCTTTGCCTCAAACACCATCTCGCCCCCCAGCACACAAAGCCTGCCCCGCGCCCACTGAGCAAACACAGCCTGAGCTTCCCAAAATTCACCTGCTCGCCTCTTCCACCCACAGCTTGCAATGGGCTTAACGCTCAGGAGCCGTCTCATTAGACACCAGCGTGTTGCCAACCCTTTCCAACCTGTGCAGGATGCTTGTGGTCCTCTTCTAGGACCGTTTTGGCTAAATACTGAAAGGAGGAGCGGTGGGGGCAGCGGTGGGGCTGTATTGGATGTGCAGCAGTGTTGCAATTTAGTTGTAAATGCCCCCGATACAGCTTTTCAGTACTGGAGCCCGTGTGGGTGTTTAGTTAAAGCCATGCATGGATGGTGGCTGTTATTTTGTGCGGATTTCGGAGCGAGGGGGTTTAGCGCTTTAATCCTGAGTGGCAGTTGGAAGGTTGGTGGTTTCAAACACAGTGGCACGGAGTGGCTGATTTCTCTGGGGCGAAACAATGCCCCAGTGTGTCTGGGCTGCCCGTACAGAGCCAATAAATCTGTTTTGTTTTGTTTTTCTCCCCCCCTTTTCTCTCTCTCTCCCTCTTCCCCCTCCTCCAGGCCAGGACCCGCTCCTTTTGCTGAAAACCCTCCAGCTCCTCTGGACAAAGAAAGAGATGAAGAAGGTAAGGCTGAGCCGCCCCTCCGCGCTGCAGCTCATCACTGCATGCAGAGCATGTCCAGACACAGAGCGCTTAGGTCAGCCCTGCAATTCTTCACCATCGCTTTCAGTTCCAGCGCGCAGGGGAAGAGCCTCCGCGTTTGCTGCGAGAAGCGAGAAGAAAAGGTAGCGCTGTGTGATGTGGAGCGGCTCAGGGGCTCCTGTGAAAGAGCTGGAGTCTACAGAGGGGGGGGGAAATAAAACCAAAGTTGCTTTTGTTCTCTTTTAGACACTTTTTTGGTCCATTAAATGGAGGATCATTGAGGGAGGGGGAAGCATATTCCTAGTAGCTGAAAAAAATGAGGCTTGAAGTCAATAGAAAAGTGCTCTTTGGCAAGTGCAGTGATATCAAAGCCTTCATATTCCGAGTATTTTTACCATTTTTTTCTGTTTCGGTTTGGTTTTGCATTTACAGAGTGGTGAATGCAATTTACACTGCCTAAAATTAGTGCTGCGTTTTTAGACAGCACCCTCTGGACTCTATGCGGAGATTTCTCATAGGGAATAAAATATCCCTCATCTAAATTTGGGAGCTCGAAAACTAACTAAACCACTAGATGCATCAGCTTAGCAGTGAGTTTTCCATGTTTAACTCAGCGTTATTCAGGCAGGTTCATTGCAGAGATTTCTTTCCTAAAAGACCCAAAAGCTGCAGCTCACCACGGAGCCCCCTGGAGCGTGTCCTGTGTGAAATGGCCGCTGTGGCTGTGTACCTTGGTGGACGTGCTCCATCCAGGGCGTTGAGTCACTGTCCTCGTCTGCCGCACGTAGACTTTCCATTACCGATAGTCTGAGGTTCCCAGCCGGGATAACAAAACCACTGGAAACACGGTGTGAGAGGTGCCTTTCCAAACGGCCAGCCACAGACTTGAGCTCAGCAACTCTGATGCCTTCAGCTTTCCATCAAGTTTTGTTAGAGTTGGAAGAAACAAAATATTATTTGTTAGGTCTTGAGGGCAGTTCATCCCACAAAGCAACGGTAGGAAAGAGTAATCATCAAAATATCTCTCCTGTGTACCCTGACTGTGAAGAAAAATATGCAGAGAAAGGCAAAGCCTCCCGTCGACGTGTCCTTGGGCAGAGAGCACCGCAGCTTTCCTGCCCAGGGTGGAAAAGCTTGAGGATCCCCATGAGTCAGCCTGCAGCTCCGCTTGGCCAGGGTTTGGTTCTGGCACTGTCAGCCCAGGGGGATGCGGGGTCTTGCAGGCAGCAGCTCCCCAGCGGGGCAGGGTTGTCCCCATCGGGCCCAGCCTTTGGGCAGGGGCAGAAGCATCTTTCTGGACCCAGAGGATGCATTTCTGAGCCCCGAGGGAAGCCTTTTTAGAGAGAACACAAAGGTTCCGGCGGGGAGCACAGCACAAATGTCCCCAGGGGTCACTGTCACTGAGATGGGCTGGTGCATGCTCAGGACATCGCCACCCTTCAGACATGGAGTGCACCCACAGCAGGTACAGATGCTTTTTTAGGGGCAGCTGCTGCCCTGCCCTCTGTGTGCATCCAACCAGCCCAAATAACCGAGGGAAGTTGACTTAAACACAGCTCAGTCTGCTCCATTGATGTTTACATGGCAGCTGCTTTGCCCTGTGAATCCAAGTCAGTATTGACTATTGGCTCTGGGAGTCCGTTTTCTCCATTATATGATGCCTGCCGGTCTCAAATCAGTGCCCATGAGCAGAAGGAGGGTGCCTGTCCATGGTGTGACCTCAGTTTGGGAACGTGGTTATAAGAAGTGGTCGTGTCCCATGTAGGAAAGACGGATTGGGAATAACCAGGAAGCATCAGCAGACTGCGCTGAGCTGTGTAACTGCAAACAAGGGACCAAAACTGAGCGCAGGAGTATGTAGTCTGAGCATCAGCAAAATTTTCCTATTCCCATGATCTGTCAGGCTGTAGAAATCCCCCAAGGAGCATTCCCTGCCATGGGAATCAATTCAAATGGAAATGGCAGTTACACGTTTGAGAGGAATCCTTCTCTGGCAGAGAGAGGAGCCAGGCAGCGCAGCTCTCTTTCCTCTCTGATTTAGGTGCCTTGTGCCTCTTTTTCCTGTGGGTTTTTTTTCCCCTCTCGGACAGTACACACCGTGGTTGAATTCTGCAGGTTTTTGAGGAAGGCTTTTCCCCTGCTTGTCCAAATCCAGCCGGTACAAAGTCAGGACTGGGTGCAGACACCTTGTTGTGCTCCTGGCAGTTGTGTCGGTGTTTGGAGATGCTCGAGCAGGAGCTGAGCGCTGCGGTGAAAACCCTTGGTCACTCAAAATGTGCTGAAGTGGGGCTCGAGGGGGTTGGGGACGAAAAAAGAGAGGCCATTTCTAAACAGTGCAGCGTAGCTGGCGAGTCGCTTTGTTTTCCTTTGGCTGTTGTGTTGGATATTTGTGGTCGGATAAGAGCTTGCCTTTTCCTTCTGCTGAATCTCGCAGTGAAGCTGGAGCCCTGCGTTCAACGTTGCAAATTCTTGCCACAGGGAAAAATACTTACGGGGTGAAATCTGTTATCTAAAGTCACATCTTTGTTAGTCATCAGCTTTTTCATCCTGCGTTTGATAATCCAGTGAGAAAGAAACGGTTTCAGTTGCAAACGATAGGGTTTTGTGGGTTTTCCAGACATGAAAGACACTATGGAAAATAACCCTTCCAGTAAATATTGTCGATGAATAATGAAAAGGAACAAACTCATTGGCAAATTTGCTGTAGGTTTTCTTTTGTTTTTCCACGTCGCTCTTCAAACTTTATGTTGTTTCCATTGGAAGCTGCGGCTGGGGCCGTCACATACAGTAAATTACAAGTGCTGGCTGCAGGCGGGAACGAGCATCTTTAGGATTTTGCTTTTTTAGCCAGAAAAGAAAGAGAGCAGCTGCTCTCAGTGATTTCTTGTTTTCCGTCTCTGCTTTTGCCTTGCTCCACGCCAGCACATGTACCATGCGGTGAAAGGTCCTGTGTGGGTGCTGAAGGATGCCACTTCTTCACCCTGCCAACCCTCCGAGCTCCTTGGAAACTACTTCTAATGTCAACACTATAACGATATTGCTCGGTACTGCTAATTTATCACTCCTACCAGATGGGTAGTAAGTAGCCTATTAACATTCACAAAGTGAGTGTCCGATTCCTTCACATTTCTAAACGCATCGCCCCGGGATTCCTGAGATTTATGGCGTGGAGTTGTCCCGTGGTGCGAGCCCCCTCGCACGGCCTTGAGCCTCGCGGAGGTGGGCAGTGCCTGCTGGGCGACAGCAGCAGAAAATCCCCTGCTCAGGTGGGTTTGGAGGAAAGGAGTCTGCAGGTTGGCAATTTGACAGGGTTTGAACTCTGATGTTTCTGGCTTTTTAATCTTGTGTGTAAATTCCCAACGGTTTTGATGCTCCCAGATATTCCTGGGAGGTGAGGAGTGCTCAGTCATCGTGGCTGAAGTGACTACAGGGTCAAATATGAAAGTCTGTGCTACAGGAATGAGGAAGAGGAGTTTACGTGCTTTATTACGTAGGTCTGTTAGAAGATGAGTAGGTTTTGGAGCCCGGTTACGTACCTTCAGTATTGCCGTTTTCCTAATAACACCCCTTTCTCCAGCTCACTTCTTTTCTCCCCCTCCCCCAAATCCCAAGCCCCTTTGTCTGCCCCACAGAACAACTTCTCTGTCTTTATGGGATAATTAGTGTGGACAATTGCTGCTTTTCCCATTGGGTTTGAGGTGCAGTGAGCCATGAAGGAATCTGTAATGACATGAAAAGTCACTGGAGGCGCGGATGGTGGCTGAATAGCAACAGTTACCTCTCTGAATAGATTAAATTAAAAAAAATAAAGCTTTGTGTTCGGCTGGGGGAAGGGAGGATTCACTAATCTTTTTGTACATGACAATGTGGTTTTGTGTCTCGGCAGCTCAAGGAAGAAATCAGGCGGGGCTTTGCCGGCCTGGAGGACCCATTGGCAGGACTGCTGGCCATGCTGGAGGGCAGCAGCGATTGGAAGGGGAAGGGGCATTCCCTGGGGTATTGCATCACCAGCGAGCTGCAGCTTTGGATAAAAGAGCATCCTGCTGTTCAACAGGTTAGAAAAAGAGAGAGCCAGGAGAAAGGAGCAGGCAATTGGTTTTCATGTCCCTCAGGCATCCCCAGTTTCACTTTGTTCCAGCATCTCCTCCGTAGTCTCACACAAACACAGAATCACAGAACACAGAATCCCAGACCGTTAGGGATTGGAAGGGACCTCCAAAGCTCATCCAGTCCAATCCCCCTGCCGGAGCAGGAACACCCAGATGAGGTTACACAGGAAGGCGTCCAGGCGGGTTTTGAATGTCTGCAGAGAAGGAGACTCCACAACCTCTCTGGGCAGCCTGGGCCAGGGCTCTGTCACCCTCACTGAGAAGAAGTTTCTTCTCCAATTTCAGTGGAACCTCCTGTGTTCCAGTTTGTGTCCGTTACCCCTTGTCCTATCATTGTTTGTCACCGAGAAGAGCCTGGCTCCATCCTCGTGACACTCACCCTTTAAATATTTATAACCATGAATGAGGTCTCCCCTCAGTCTCCTCTTCTGCAAACTAAACACGGTGTGCTGAGGTGTGAAATGAGTACTGAGGTGGTGTTATCTGTTGTATGCTGGCCTGAAAATGAAATTATATTAGAAGCTGTGATGCAAAAGCTCAGATTCCCCTTCCAGGCTGGGATTTCCATCGTTCCAGATCAAACCGCTTTGATCAAGCATTGATCTCGCAGCCTTTGCTGGGCTGGAGGCTTTCCCACTGGAACTCACATCCCTGCTGTCAGGATAAAACCCGTTGCAGTAATCTACTCTGCACATCCTTCCAGTTCTGCAAATAGAAGCCAGTTACTGTACGATTGCTTAACTCCCGCCATATGGTGGGGGGAGCTTTTATCACCGGGAATGCAGAAAATGGTAACAGTATGGCTTTTCAGCAGCTGAATGATGAGCTTTGTGACATTGGGTCATCAGATCATACATCCTAATGTCTACCATTCCTTACGCTTTCATGCATTCTGACCTCCTGAGATTTTATCTTTTTTTTTTGTACGCTGTTGGCTCTGAACTGCAAGACACTTTTGTATTTGTGTGGTTTCGTTTCCCATTTTTCCGAGTGGCTCTTTTTAGCTGTTGAGCTCTGCCATTGCGAAGTGCAGTGCTACTGGCACTGAAATTCCTGTGCCATGAGAGAACGACCGTGTAGGAACATAAGGATTAAAACTTGTATCTGTGCAGCTTTTGTCGGTGCTTTTGCTTTTCCTGCCCTTCTCGCACCCAGGAGCAGGCCTGGGAATGCAAATTGAATTCTTATGCCTGATAGGTGAGATCTCCCTTGAGGGGAGATGCTGGATCCAAAGATTTTCTGCTGGGAACCAGAGGGGAGAATTTCTAAATAGCTGCGTTAGTAAAAGAGGGCATTTTTCCAGTTTCATGTTTTACTTTTGCACAAGGCCATATGCCTCTTCCAGAATTACCCCGCAAACATTTCGTGTTTTTAAATCGGTCGCCGTGACAAAAAATGCGTCCCATATTGTTCTGATTTCTGCTTGCAGACTCCGTGGGGAAATTGGAGAATCCCTTCCCAAGGAATTGGCTTATTCCACTGTTTAAACAAGCTGCGTTTTCAACTGCCGTTGAATCGTAGCCATCTTGACTAAATCTGCCCTTGATTTCTTTTTTTCTTTCTAGTCTGGCACCAAGCTGAAGAAGCTGCAGGCCCGTGTACTCAGAATACTACCCCAGTGCCCAGCTAATCTTCTTGACCCTCTGATTAGCATTTACCAGCTCCATACAGCCGACCGGAACTATTTGCTTGGACACGTCAGTCATCTTTATCACAGGGGCGATTACAAAGAGGTGGGTCATGTCTTTCAAATAAATTTACCTACCCCGGCTCCCCGGTTCGCTCTTAATGTCTGTGTCCTTTTTTTTGTTTTGGATGCATTTCAATGTGAATTCCGTTTTCGTCGCAGCAGCTGCACGCTGTGAATGGTGCAGCTTAGCGTGGGCTTCCCGCGTACCCGAGCGGGCTCCGCTCAGCCGCGGTTTGAGTGCAGGATGCCAGGGAATCCTTCCTCCACCCCTCTTCTGACCTTTGGAAGTAATAGGTTAATAGGGTTTAATTTGGAGAATTTAAGGGGATGGTTGTGTTCTTTTTTTGTTTGTTTTCCTTGTCCCTGGCAAGAAAAGAAGGGGGTTTAGTGGTTGGTCATAGACCTGCTGCGCTATCTCCTGCAGCGAGGAGGGGTTAGAAAAATCTCACTGCTCCCACGTGATGATCCTGCCCAAAGGGTTCTCAGTCTGAGGAGTTTCGAAGCCTCTTTACCATTGAGGCTCATATTCAAAACTCAAAATACTCATGTATTTCAATTTGAGTGGCTGATGCTGGCAGGAGTTCACCGAACCCAGGATTTGGTGTTTTACCCAGTGGTTTAGAGGACTTTGCAGCATTTCTAGCATCACCATGAAGTCTTGATAGCCTTGTGAGTGTTCTCGTGAGCAAACTGCAATGCTGTTCATGCCGCTTCTTACAAGGCAAAAACCATAGGTTTATTTTCTTGAAAGGAAGATGGTTCACATCGGTGATGTGGAACAGCTTGATCTTGTTTAGCAAAAGAAAAAAATCAAGTAGCGTTTTAAAAATTCTATTCTTCAGCAAAGCCAAATTCCCAAGTGAGATTGTAGAAATCCATTCTTGGTGATTTCTCTGAATACTGAAACAAGGACATTTCATATTTGATTAGAAATTCCCAGGTAGCTGCTTGAAACTCTTTTACTCAATAAGGTTTTGAACATGAACGTTTGAAAATCCTAACAGAAATGTAGTATTCGCCTACATTCAAGTGTGATTCTTAAGTTCACAGCTCCACAGATGTTTATTGTTGTCATTAGAAATGCAGTTCTTTCTAGATCTGGTTTTGGAAAGCTCTGATTTTGTTTTGGTGGAATTGTTTTTCTGTCCTTTCTTCCACAGAAAAGCTCATTTAGCAGCCATTCCCAGTGTGAAGAACAGGAAACCTCAACTGTCGCTTACCCTCAGCCATAACTTTCTTCTAGTTTTGTTTTGTCGCCAGAAGGATGAATAGAATTATCTTCAAGAATAACAGGAAATCTTTCACTGCCCCTGGGGACTGATCGTACCTAAGTTCACAGCAACTAACCCCAAAAAACCTGGGACTTGGGCTCTGAGCGCTGGCAGTGACTGTGGCGTGTCCGTTCATCCTGCTCTTCCCTGTCAGTAAAGCAGATTCACGTGTGGGATTTTTGGCTCTTCCGTCTCTCACCTGAAAGGACAGAAATCCTTATAAATCCTTGCTGAGTTCACATTTATTTTATAAATAAAATAAGACACCAGGCATTTCTTCTAGAGCACATCATTCCCTGTGCCTCTCTGGATGCATTTCCCACTGTGGTGCGTGAACCATGAGGGTCCCCAGCTCTGCTCTGGGAGTTAAGGCTCCTTTCCCTCACAGAGGTTTTAGAGAAAGATCTCTTCAGAAAACGAGATCCCAGAGGATGGCCATGGCAGTTATTTGTTTCTCGAGCACATCTGGCCCTCCCCATCTGCCTTGTTTTAGTAGAGCTGGCCAAAAGCTGAACCAGTTTGTGAATGGCAGCAGGGTGCGAGTGCCGTGGGGTGGCAGGGAAACCATCGACCGCACATAGGCAGGGTCTGGTGGAAGATGGCGCGGGTGGAGGTAACTTTATTCTGATTTAGCAGCTTAAAATCGCAGCTGTGGTGAGGAGGCACCCGATGGGGAGCACTGGCCAGGGGATGGCACTGCTGCTCCCATGATGCACAGAAATGAGCTGATGCGGTGAGTGGAAGGAAAAAGCAGGGACGTAGAAGTGGGGTTTTGAGATGTCTGGCCTGTTTGGGGTTTTTAGCCGTTCTTTTGTGAGTGGGGTTTGCAGCTGCTGGAGGAGCAGGGCAGTGAGGGGCCTTGCAGGGCCCTCTGGAGCTGCACAAGGGGCTCCCGGGCCTGCTCCTCACGGCCCACACGGCATCAAGAGACAGCGGGTCTGACCGTCCCGCTCAGGTGGTGCCAGGTGAAATGTGGTGGCTTTGTCCATTCTCAGGAGCTCTGGGAAGCCCCAGGCCATGGCTCCATGCCGCCCTCACCCCGGGCCGTCCTGGGCTGTGCCACAGCCCGGTCGCTGGGCCTGGTGGACGGCTTTGTGGGAAGGGCAATGGCTGCTGGTGGGGCCGGGACAATGCGGGGATTCAGCAGACCGGGGGTAATGCAGTGCGAGCGAGTCTGTGAGAGGCCCTGAATAGGCCAGGCTGTGCTTGAGAAGAATGAGGGGTAGGCAGAAGGCAAGCTAGTGTTTCATGGTCATCTTATGTTACACTTCAGCCTTTCAAAGAGTGTCTGGGGCTGCTTGAATGAACCTCTCTTGCACTGCGAATGCGGGAGCCTAAAGACAAAGGGGACTCTTGTCACTCGCAGGCCCCTTTCGGGAATAAAAGCCATTGTCACATGAACAGGGGCAGTCTGGCAGGCTGTGCATGCTTCAGTGCCCCATGATATCGCTAAGTCTCAGCAGAAATCACATTCAGGGCCCTGTCAGCTTTGATTAGCGGGGTCTCATGACTTAATGTGCTGCGATATTTCATGTCTAAGGGTGGCGGCTGTCTTTCTGTGGGATGAATGCCCTCTATTGTCCACTGAGTTATTTTATTTACATTTTTTAAACAGCTTATAAAGGTAAAAAGATAGCTGCGCTTAAAGGAAAAAAAAAATCAAATTCCTTTGCTTCTGGATCAGTCGTGAGTGCTGCTTGGGTCAGATACAGTGAAACTTGTTTTCACAGTCAGCATCAAAGTTCTCGTCTTGTTTAACAGCTTTATAGTAAATTCTGAACAGGTGGCAGTGGAGCTGGGTTTAGGAAGGAAACAATAAATAATCTTTTTAGCCTCTGACAACCAGAAATATTCCTGGGCCTGAGAGAGCTCCCGCTCTGACTCCTCTGCATCGGTGACCAGCAGCGTTTTTCTCTTCTTCATGGGTTTGGTTCTTAAACAAGAATATTGGACGAAGCCATTGGTGGGATGGGGAGTATTGAATTTTTACAAGTTTTTTGGTGGTTGTCCATCTGGGTTTCTCTGTTTTCCAAAGCAGAGTACATCTTTTCTACTAATTTGTAATCCATTAGTTCTGCCAATAGTGAGGGTTGATTCTGTATGTTAAATTCAGTTAACGTTTGCTCTTTCGATTGAGATAAGGTGGGTTATCTCTTAAAATTCAGTTGTTAAAATTTGTCATCAAATAAGTTGGCGTACCCAGGGAAAAAGCTCTGTAGACACGGATTTTGTCAGCAATTCATAACTCCTAGAGAAATAATTGATATTTCAGTTGAAAGGATGGTTGACCAAAGAGTTAAACTTAAAGGAATGCAAACATAGGAAGGTGTAGAAATGCGTAGTTCAGTCACCAGCGTGACCTTAGATTTTCAATTTGATTTTGAACACTGATTCAGAGATGGTTTTGGTTTCGGTCCTACTTCGTGCATGGTGGTTGAGTACGCACGTGTATTTTTGCAGATCTGTCAATGCAGATCAGTGTTAAAGTCGACTGAGCACATCAGTGGATATTCAGATTTTGGATTTCTTCACTCTGACTTTTTTGAGCTGTTCTCAGGGTGGTGAAAATGTCTCTGATACTGCTGCTTTGTGTACATTTGAATTTCTTCGCTTCTTTTAAATTAAAACCAGTAATTGTTAAGAAAAACAAGGGAAATGTTACTGGGGATATTTCTCCTATGTGGATGCTCAGCCTCAACTCTTTTTTCCTCTTAATTCACTCCTAAAGGACGGCTTTAATGGCGCATTAGCTGCTAGATTAGTGCTACTCCAGGACAGAGGTAGCCAACCTGCAGCCATGGACCACTTTGCCTCCTGCTCCTGTACACCAACTTCTAGAGCTGTCTCTGCTGTGGGTGTCTGGTGAGGTGCTTGGGAAGGAGCTACAGTGTAGTGACAGCAATTCACATGGTGGTACCTGCTCCTTCTGCCAGCGTTTCAGGGCTGTCATCAGGCAAGCAGGCTCTTGGAAAAGGAGTGCGGATGTGCAGCAGACCCAGCCATGGAGAGAGTCTGGGTCTGGAGGATCTGGTGCTGGTGGGTGCCCTGTGCAGTGCTCTAGAGGGTCAGGCGGTTGTGAGGGTGCAGTGACTGGTTGAGCCAGGTTTAAAACTGCTTTGGGTGAGCAGAGGAAGGCAAATGTGGGAAGCGTTTGTTTCAGTTCCCTCTTCCCTCACGTGTCCACGCACTTATTCCAACCTTGACTTTTACATCTCTCGCTAAGACCCTTAGCAACCTGTCACTGCTTCGCTTTGAGGGTCTCACTCCCTATAAAATATGCTTATTCTCTCCCGAAAGTGAACCTGGGAAATCTCATGTTGTTCTCATTGCTGAAGATCTTCCCAAAGACAGCTGTGTATTTTACGTGCTCTTTAAGCAGGAAGCAATTAAACATCTAACCTGATGTCACCCGCTCTGCAGTGATGCACTCCGAGAGTTTCAGCAAAGCTGACTAGCCACAGGTTTGAGATGAGTGATTCCAAAACACAGAACAGATGTTCCCAATGATTAATACATGATGTGCCTTTTGCTCAATTATTTCTACCATTATTACTTATCCAGACTTTGATCACTGTGATTTTCCTCGAGCTGACATTGGATCCTCCTCTGCAAAGTCCCCTTCTGTCGTTTTGGTCCCTTCTGTGGGTTTTCAGAAATTCCTTCACCGTTGGTCCAGAAATACACCACTAAGTCAGGCACGGGCGTATTTACCTTTGTGCTGTCCCAACTTGCTTGCAGCAGAGCTAAGTAATGCAGGAGTCATCAGAAACCACTCGTGTCTGTCCTGCATCACCACTCCAAGCAGTGCAACTGGCACAAGGTTATTCCTCTGATGCTAACCCCCACCGTGGGAAAACTGCCTAAATTCTCGGTGTAGACACCACCCAAGTGCACATGCCCTTGCAGATAAGATCTGGTGTGGCTTCCTGCGCTTCGTGCTGTCTATGGAAAGAATCGGCGTTTTGAGATGAGGCAGAGCCAATTGCATTCAAAACAAGCCGAGAGGATCAGGTATTGGTGCAGGGCGCTCTGGGCTTGTGTGCTCGCTTCAAAACGCTCCCCGTTTTCCCATACTCTTGTTTTTGCCATCGCATGACTCCAAGAGTGGTCTGGTGCTTGTGGCTTGGCCCAAATGCGTCAAGTTTGGGTAACTTCCTCCACCCTATGGTCAACGCACCTCCACACGTTTTAGATGTAATTTAATGTAGTATTGCCCAGCTTTGAATTCTTCCCCATCCTCATGCACCTCTCCCATGCTTTATTTTTAGGTGTTTATCCTTGGGAAACAAAACTATTACAAAATGTCCAAGTATGATTTTTGCTTTCGTGATAATCAGATCCAAGAATGACCTGAAGCTCTCTGAGGACAGCGAGAAGACTCCCAGATTTTGATGGGCTTTGAATCAGGCCCATCACCTTTTCTCCATGAAGCGGTGGCTTCATTTTGTACCTGTCCCATATACACCTGGGGGATGCAAGGAAAGAAAGGAAGCAACCTTTGCCATATTTCTGTTATGATCTGGGGCAGGAGGGTTTTAGTTACAGGTTAAACACTTTTATGTGTAGCAATAATGTTAATAATGCAAAATCTTTGCTGTTATTGTAGATGCTAGAAACTCTCAGGGTATTAAATAAATGTACTTTTGTGGCAAGGCTACAGGACTGAAACATCCGCTATAGTCTGAGGGAGGGCGAATAGACCCTGAGAAGCTGATGAGATGTTAGCACTCACCAGAGCTTTCCCATATTAGGTTGTTTTGCTCTTATCGATGCCCTGGTGACGTGGAGGAGGTGTCTGCAGCCCAGGGTATTTGTTGCCCTGCTGATCCATGTGGGTCTGAAGACCTGCAGTTGGATTAATGTGATTTTAGCTTCCAGCTCCCCTGGCTGGTGTTGCAGCACTGCATAAAGGGAAACCCGCATTTCTGGGGTTGGGAGGGGGATTCTCACCCTGTTGCTGCCTGTGTAATTGAAGTGTTTGTTTTCTAACTAAAGAACGAGTCTGCGAATGAGGTGTTGCTTTTCTGGAGATCTTATCAGCTCTAAACAGACTGTTAAAAATAGGGTCGTTTTACACAAAACTTGTTTGTGGAGTGAAACAATTCAAAACACGATAATAACAAAACAAAGCCTTAAAATAGCTCCGAGTCCAGACCACAGGCGCAGCTGCCAAGCACTTTCATCTTTATTGCAGTTACTCATATCTCTTCTCTTAGGATTCCTATTGTAAACACGCTGATGTTATCTCGCTATTCAGCCAGCCCCTGTAACTGCACCCTGCGATCCGCCGGCTTGTTTGTGTGAGGACCCGGGTCGTGCCCATGGTGTTCCCTGCCAGCAGCACAGTTTGGCTGCTCCATCACCTACACCGTTCACTGGGTGACGTTAAAACGATGTTCAAAACCAGTTTGTGTGATCTGCTTGAAGTCCCAGTGACCGCAGCGGTGGTGGCGGCGTGCGCTGGGTCTGCCGTGGCTCTCCTTGCTCCGGTTAAATGAATATTCCCTGCTCTGCACCCTTTGGTAGGGGTAGGATGTACATCCAGTGAAAGAGGGAAACCTAAGCTGCTCATCTGATTGAGTCACCTGTACGGTTCGTAGAGATGGAGATAAAACTGTGCCTTTTAGATAACAGTTCTGCAATTAGGTTAATCTGAACGTGCATGTGAGCATTAAAAAGCTGTTAGGGAAAGCACTGTCTGCTTGCATGTTAAAACTAACGGATTACTTGTTCAATAACAGCTACTAATGAGGTCAAATGGCAAAACAAGATTTTGAGAGTTGCAAGCCTTTAAATTTTTTTTATTTCTGCAAACTGAGATGGCTGGGAGGAAAATTAAAGCAGCTGCAAAGAGACCCAAACCCCTTCTTCAGGTCCAAAACAGAAGCAGCAACCTTCAACTTGTGTGCAAGTCGTGAATAAATGCTCGTCTTGAATTTTGTGGTGTTAATCTGATAATTTGAGAGAAAAGGTACTTGGTGCTGATGGAGCAGAGCAGCGCATTAGACTCTAATGAGGTGGAATAGCTACGAAATCAGGAGTAAGGAGGGCTTTGGTTGAAGGTTTAGCTGGGCTGAGCAGTGTTGGTGCGCCTGGTTTGTAGTGTGCAGTTGCTGTGTTAGTGCTGGTTCCTGCCTTTGCCACGTAAAGCTCTTCTGTTGGTTTCTGGTCTGGGGATGAAGCCTGGACTGTTGTTCATGCAGTGATTGTTTTGTGTTAAAAAAACAAACACCTCCAAAAAACCCAAAACAAAAACAACCAACCAAAGCCAAGAAACAAACCCAAACCCAAACAAACAGGAAAAGAAAAGTTTTCCCACTGATAACTGGGAATTTCTGTTCTTTCTGGACAGTAACATTGAGCGATTGAACTTGTACAGCGCGTGTTGGTTGTCTGCTTTTGTGCACCCAGGCGTCGATGCAGTGGCTGAAATGCGTGGATGAATTTCCCAGGAGGTAACACCATCCACGGCTCCTGTGAGCTGTGGGGTTTGCTCGGCTGGGTCTGCAGATCCTGTGCTGAGCTCAGCTCAGGTGTCCTTCAGTGCCAGGAGACATCACCAAAAACACGTTTCAGGGTGTGCTCCTACCCCTGCTTAGGTTATTCTGCTGGTCAGACTTTCCTATAACGTTTTCATGCAGGTGAAGATTTGCGTTTCCTTGAGGGGAATGCACATTTTCACTGCTTGATGTTTGTTTACATACTCTAACAAATCACACCACTCTCAAACAGGGCTGTTCTGACACCCGTATCCATCATTTCCATGCTCTTTCTCTCAAATTAAAATCAAAACCAGACGACACAGAGACCTGCAGAAGATGAGGGCTTTTCCTCTAAGCCCCAACACTGGTTTTATCCTCATCTGAATAAACGGGCATTTGTTCACTCGGTAGATTATGGACTCTGTCTTGTTGTTGCTTAGCATTACGTGCCTGCTGCCATAGGGTTGGAGATGTCCTGCTTTCAAACATTGCTTACAACCATTTTGGAATGAAAATACAGCCCAGCTTTGCTAAATAATTAGGATACTTCATGTAAAACTTCCTCATTACCGGGTTCCCAGTTACATCCATCCTGGCACACAAATGCGCTCGAAGGCTCCTTGCTCTCCCAGCTCTATTTACTGGAACAATAAACTATATTAAAGAACACCATGATATGCTTATTCGGTATTTGAGATCTGAGTATTCTCACACGCTACAGAAATTAGACACTATTAACTGCTTCAAATCCTAATTAGTTGTATGCCTCCCAAGCAATGCACAGGTAGATCTTAATGGATTTCGGTAATCTCCAAGCTGGGGCAGGGTAAGCAGCGGCTGAACCAGTTCTTCCTGCAGCCAAAGTTACTGCAGTTCACCACCAGTTTGGAGTTAATTTGTGATCGGGGCAGGTCTTGGCTTATCAAACATTTGTAGATACCACAAAAGGGGGAAAAAAGAGTTCTTGCCATCTCGCTGACATGGGTGAACCGTAGCGCTAAGACCTCTTGGATTCAGGGTCTTTTAAATCTTGAGCTGCTTTGCCAAAGTGCAACCGTTTTCCAAACTTTAAAAGGCACACCAAGATGGATAAAGTTACCTCGGAAAGATATGGTGTGTCTGGTGTTTTTTACCATTATATTGATAGAAAATATCCATCTTAGCCGGTTTTCTCCAAGCATTTCACGTTCTCTCTTTCTTTCTGCCAGACAACTTGATCTTCAGTATTGGCTCCGGGCTGTGCTGCTGCTCAGAATATGCAGCTCTGCCAGCAGCGTTCTCCTGCGTTTCCAAATGGGTTTTATGTGGCCAAATGTTTATGTGATTTGTGCTTCAAAATTTAACGGAAATAATTAACACATTAAAAATTTGTATCATGGCATATACGCTTTGCTTTGGAATAACGCCCGCTTACCCGCTGTGGTTCTTCTCCTAAATACACACATTTTTTGTATTTTCTAGGCAGCCATACTGAGCATTAAGCTAAAATTACAGCCAGATCAAGATGTGGAGAAGGTGAGTCATTTCCTCTGCAGGCTTCTCTGTCATCAGATCCACCTCTCATTAAGCAGAAGATCCACCAAGGCCGTCCAGGTTGTGCTGCCTTCCACTTAAGGCTTTACTTTGTTCCCAAGCATTTCGGCTGCATTGCTGATGTACCCCTATAGCTAGGGAAGTGGCAGAGTGGATTTTTTAGACCCTATTACAGCTTACTGGAGTGTTTTGCTAACTGCAGCCACTGTTATAGAAAATTCTCGCTGTGTTCTTGACAAATGGTTATTGCCGTGATGGAGTTCAGCGTTTGCGCTATTTTGAAGCTTATTAGGAGTTGTCAGGGCCTCTGGAGCTCCCCCAGTGCAACCCCTGCCAGAGCAGGATCACCAGAGCAGTCACACAGGAACACGGCCAGGGCTTTGGGTGTCTCCACACAAGGAGACTCCACAACCTCTCTGGGCAGCCTGGGCCATGCTCCAGAACCCTCACACTGACAAACTTTGGCCTCATCTTCAGCTTGAACCTCCTGTGCTCCAGCTTGGGACCATTGCCCCTTGTGCTGGCATTGGCCATCCCAGAGCAGAGCCTGGCTCCTTCCTCCTGACACTGCCCTTTCCCAATGGATCCCCAGGAATGAGGGCACCCCTCAGTCTGCTCTGCTCCAAGCTCAAGAGCCCCAGCTCCCTCAGCCGCTCCTCAGCAGGAGATGCTCCACTCCCTGCATCATCTCTGTGGCCCTGCTGGACTCTTTCAAGCAGTTCCTGTCCTTCTGGAGCTGAGGGCCCAGCACTGGACACAAGATTGCAGCTGTGGTGTGAGCAGGGCAGAGCAGAGGGGCAGGAGAACCTCTCTGCCCTACTTGTGTTGAAAACGTCCCATCACTCTTTTAGGCAGCACTGGTTGATTAAGCAGGGAGGTTGTCACTTGCTCTTGCCAGCTTTTGCTCTGCAATGTCATGGATCTCCTCCACGTGCTGCAGTGCTCAGGCTGCACAACGTGGTGCTCAAAGGCAGGGCACAGCACTTTAATGTCATCTCTTCTCCTAGATGTGTACGCCACTACTGCTCCAAGATAAAACTAACCTGGTGGAAGATTATGTGGGAGAATATCCCGAGCTCCAGAGGAAGCTCTTGCAGATCCTGGACACGTGGTGTGAACCTGGTTTTAATGTCAGAGACATCGCAAGGTAGAAATGTTTGTTGGCTCTCTAAACAGCTGGGGCCACCTTGCTGTCAGAGCACAGCACGTTCCCTGGTTGTCTATCTCAGATCGTTTCTCAGCACCATGCAGTGCAATATATTCACTTTTCAGCTGAGGAAGGGGAAATTCTGGTCCCTGTGCCAGAGTCTTCTCCAACGCCTCAGCCTGTAAATAGGGGGATCATTCCTATTGACAGCTGCTTGGTTCCTGCCAGGAGAGAGGAGTGCGAAATGAAACCTGTGCAGTAGATCTTAGCAATATAACAATATCAAAGCTTCCTCCAGGAGGTTGTAGCAATCAAGACTCTCGTGCTTTGCTACAGAGAAGGGTGAGTTTCAGTATCGGTTGTACAGGTTTTGCAGGAAGATAATACTGTGATGAAGTGGCAGAAAAACAAGAGATGCGAGTGGTTAACCTTCGTGTGCTCATGAAATAGCCGTGTGTGTTTTAATTTATAAATTACCTCTCACTGGAACAGCTCCTGTCAGTCACAGAGCCAACAGTACAGTCAAAATCTCACTGTAGGTGCAATAGTTGCAGTCTTAGTTCTGAGAGAGGACAAGAGGCAGTTGCTCACTTTCTCTTTATTTAAAATAAGCTTCAGTCATGGATTTTAGGAAATGTGTGTGGTTGTATTGTTGGCTTTTTGCTGTAACCTGGGAAAGGTTCGTACCAACTGGTCCTACCAACACCTAGCAAACCCTCATACCTCTACTGTTAAATACCTCCTATTTGGGAAACATACTTACATGGATTTCTTTCTCATTTTGTTTATTTGCTTACAGACAATACCAAGGCCTGTCCAGGTACAAACCAGATAAATTTAACCGCAAAATACTAAGCAAGCTGGTCTTCAGGCTCCTCGACCGATATAACGTAGATCCAGGTATGTGATATTGCAACACGTTGTGGAGTTATCTCCCCGTAAGGAACAGATGAAGCCAATTTGTCTTCTTCCGTGTTCAGCAAGGAATCCCTGCTGTAATTTATCATGGGGACTTTCAGGCTTTAATTAATGATATTGAAAAACAAAGCTGGTAAGTTATGGGAATTATCACTTTGTGCTGTCGAAGAATGAAGTGCTTGTGACTAATAGGCTGCTTCTTCCACAATATGAAATAAATCTTGACCTCAGAATGGCTCTATGTAAACACATGATGGTCAGCTTTGAGTTATGACTCCATTCCACTCCCATAAGAGGCAAGTCATCATTCATCTGGGGATCTGTTTTCTTGAGTTACGGGTCCGTCAGCTGGGAAGAGATAACCCTTGGGAAACAGGAGCCTCTCAGCCCTTTGTACTCTTTGCATAAACTGGGGTTGATGGTAGGGATTTTTAGGGCTCTTGCAGCCTTCTGAGAGAAGTGTCACATTTACCTCACTGAATAGATCTGCTTCACTATCTAACAAAATCTACTTGGTTTTGCTTTTGAACTGTTGATCTTCTTTTTTTCTCTTTGAGACCTTGCATCAGACACCTTTCTGTGCACCGTTAGGTTTTACCCTGCGAAGCTTTCCATCACCAGCCCAAGATATGCAATTCTCTTTTCTTGGACTGAACAGTGTTTTCTAACCACAAATTGTGTGCTTATTACACCTGGCAGCAACACCGTATTTCATATTAATTGCACATCTTCAGACTGGTGTTCAAAAGTTAATAAGATAATCCTTACAAACCCTCGTTGGAGGATAAGTGAATATAATTAAGCTAAGCACATTGGTGTGTAAGCTGAGACATATGGGGAGGCGATTTATTTAAAATCTAAAACCTTCCCAGGAGTTTACTGATCTTCAGTAGACTGTATTGTCTTTTATGATCTGTAAAGAGAATTGAGTTGTTCCCTTTTCCTTATGAAAGATCCACCAAAGGTATGATACTGATTGTAGAGGTGAAGTGATATACCCATTCACATGCAAAATCCTGAGAAATTAAAAAATAATGAGCTATGACAGGGGCATGTGGCTCTCTGTGGGACGGTAGCATGCCTCAGCCTGGTGATGGTGTCCTACATCTTGTAGGTGCTGCTAATAACAGCCAGACCTTGCCGGTGCTCCACAACACATCACGGTGTGGAGGTTCCCTGACGTAGATACAGATCCCATTCCTGCCTGTGCTGCCAGAGAGTCATTTATCCCATGCAAACTGCAGTGTCTACAGTGCAGGATAAGTCACTTTCTAGAGAGGGCTGTGGGGCTCTATTGATGTGCAAGGGGATGTGGGCTCTACTGATGTAGACAAGATGCCAGATTTGGGGCAGCTGAAACCAGTGCTGGATGAGTCATAGTGCCATGTATGAAAGTAGGTGTTTATTTTTTATGTATTACCACATGTAATTCAGAGGAGGATTTCACACTTTGCTGAACTGTGGCTGTCTTAGTCTCCTTTGAAATGCTTTGGAAGGGGATGAATGCCTACAGAGGAATTTCTCCATTCTTTAGTGGAAGTAAATCTGA
>NW_010171025.1:0-1343 GCF_000695765.1 Mesitornis unicolor | reverse complement strand
GTGTACAAAAAGGAAGCCAGGTAAAACGTGCAGATTAAATACTCCCTCGTTTCTCTTGTTCTGAGGAGCTCCACCGAAAGCTATCAGCGAGGTAAAACTCACACTTCGTGCTACCTAACCTGATTGTGGGCTTGTTCGATGCCGCAGCCTTCTGCTGCTTTCTGTCTCCTCTTCACTCACGACTCCTACTCGCTGAGAGGGGCTGAGAGCAGCAGCAGAAGAGGGAAGTGGCTTTCGGTGAGAAAGGCTGGAGGAGGACAGGGTTTCTTGGTATGAGAAGGCAAACTTGTACGTGACTCAGTTCTTGCAGTTCCAAATCTACTTTCATATTTCAGTACCCGAGCTCACTCTTATCCACTCACAGTGAATTTCACTGACTACAAACCAAACTTAGGTGTTGATCAGCCATTAAGATTGGAAACACTCCTAGGAACTGCCAGTCTTAAATTTCAGATCCAGACAGGAGGTGGCCCAGTATAAAAAGATCTGGAATCTCAGTGGAAAAAAAACCAAAAACAGCCAAATAATCAACTTAGATTAGTCCACCTCTTCTTTTTTCTGACCTGTATTCCTGTTAACACCAAAGCAGTGCATGGTAACTGGAAGACTTTCTGCTGAGTCCCAAAGGTGTCCCAATAAAATGTGTGTGGATTCCATTTAATTGGCTTTACTGGGGAAGGAAGAAGTTGAGCAGAGGTGGTATGTGATTGAGGAAATTGAGTTTTATAGAGTCTTTTCTCACACAGGGGTCAGTGTGCTCTGGTTTAACAAGCTTGTAGCTTTTGCAGGCTAATTACTTAATACTCTTTGGAGATCCTGTGAGATTGACTTAGATTTACAAATGCCAGTTTCGGTCAAAGCAGTTCTCAGAGAACAGACCCTATCTAGCTTTGAACTGCTTGAATCTATTTTCTGTTGTGGTTTTGCACAGCCAGCGTACCACGGAGTTCAGTGGTGTTTTTCATTGAAAATGCCTTGTGTATGAGGCAGGAGTGATACCACCCTGAAAAGTGTGACTGTCCTGGTATAGAGGGCTTCAGTGCCTGTGTAAATTACCTGTAAAGCAGGTAATCGTGGTGTTGCTAGAAAAGAGATGGCAATCGAATGCACGGTTAACGGTCAGCGTTGTCCCGTCGCAGCGTATTGAATTAGCTGAGCACGCTCAGTTTTGGATGCTGTGAACATGTTTTTACCGCAGTCTTTAAAAACTTCTTTAGCATGTACTAAGAGGGAGGTTTCTCTTCGTTTGACCACCAGCTTATCCTTTCGGTTTAACTTTAATTTCAATTTGGTGGCACTCCTCCTTCCTCAGCCCCAGAGCTGGGCTGGGACACAAAGCGAGC
>NW_010171024.1:44239-61149 GCF_000695765.1 Mesitornis unicolor | reverse complement strand
TTTCATTGCTTATAGGGGCATCTCAGCAGAAACAGGATTTAGACAGCAAACTGCAGACCACGATTTTAGTGCTGTACCAAGGTTTTCATTGCTTATAGGGGCATCTCAGCAGAATCAGGATTTAGACAGCAAACTGCAGACCACAATTTTAGTGCTGTACCAAGAGGATGCCATGGACAATGATGCTAACAGCTACCACAGGGAAGAGAGCTCCTACAAGTAATCAAACACTACTACTGAATATTGAAATTTTAAGTCAACCGAGTATTGATCACATTTTTTATGCTATGATTAAACCTCTTGAAGATATTGTAATACCATCTCTCAGCTCCTGGAGAGCACCTACTGTCAGAGAGGCAATGTGCAGCAGTGATTACACACACAACAGCATATAACAGGTTCAGACAGATGATTGCTCATTTATCCCAACCTGGTAGGAGCAAGGAGCCTCTGAGCCCAGCAAGGGGAAGAGCCTCTCTTCTTCTGAGTGCTAATCTGGGTAATGGATACAGGCACTGGAGGCTAAGGAAGCAGCTTCCACGTGATGCACTCTGGGACTTTTTGGATGCTCTCATTTAATTATTGCTTTCAGAACGGTAATGGATACAGGCACTGGAGGCTAAGGAAACAGCTTCCACGTGATGCACTCTGGGACTTTTCGGATGCTCTCATTTAATTATTGCTTTCAGAATAAATTGTCTTACTTTTTTATCCAGAGGTCAGACACTGATGGCCTTAGTTCAGTTTCTCTGATAGTTAGTCCACGCTTCCCACGTTAAAAAATGAAGGCTCAGGATCCAGCCTCAGGATCAGGAGCTGCAGCTCTGGTGGTCTGCCCAGGACAGCTGAGGCAAAAGCACACTGCCTGCACCAAGTACTACCAAGTGTGGTATGGTTTTGAGTGGGGATCAGCCCATGCCACAGGCAGATGAAGGCACCAGAGTGAGACATCCTCCATGCACGGCCCATGAGCTGCGGATGGGGCACTGCCTGGCTGGGGCTGCAGCCACGTGGTGCTCAAGCCGCCCTCGCCCACCCGCAGGACCGTGAGACAGAACCACACTTTGAATTAGATGGAACAAGAGAAGAAAGCAGCCCAACTAAAGAGATGACAAAAGGAAAAGGGAGCAGTGAGGACAACAGCAGCTGCACGAGCCCCTGGCAGCACCTCCCGGAGCACTTCGCTCCCAAGCTGCCGGAGTCACATCGCATCGTACTGAGCCCCGGCTCCTGCACAGTGGTGGAGCTACTGGCAACTGCCTCACTGGGGCCTCCTGTCAGGAGGTTTATTTAGCAAACCAGAGAATAATACACCTCATGTAACATAATTTACTGCACGATTTCACGGCACTTCTAGAAAAACTCATCCTGGTGTCACTGTGATGACCAGCCAGGATCTCTGCGTCTGTCTTCTTAGGCGAATGCTGTTTTCTGGTACTTCATCCATAATTGTAGCACAGGAGAAATCAGTTGTTTCATTATTTAATTCTTTTTATCCCAAAAGACAATATCCCACTACCCTTCCTCATAATTTCATAAACCAACACCCAGGGAGTTTATGTTGATTAAATTACACCAGATAATTTTCAGCACAGAAGGAAAAAAAAATATGACCTATAATTGTTGGGCAATTCTCTCCCCTACCTGGAGGTTTTCACACTTGCACTCAGCAGCGAGGATGTGCTAACAAGCCAAAAAAATAATAGGCACCAAATCACTGAACATGGATTTCCAGGGTTCCTGTAGGCTTGTACAGCCCCGTTCCCCACTTCCCAGCAATTCAGCGAGGAAGAGCAGAGGGCTGGAAAGCAGTGCTTTAATTATCACCATCAGTCTCCTAGACAAGGCACTTAAGAGCTTTAGCTGCTGTAAACACCCCCTTGATAGCAGATAAGAAATCTGCTGAAAGCAGGTTTTGCATGGGAAAACCTCAGAGATGCAGGGGTGAGGCTGGGAGCAGCTCCAAAACAGGCACGGAAGGCAGCAAGAGGGCATGTGAAAAACCTCACCTGGCTTCACCTTGCCATGATGATTTTGAAGTCCCCACAGGTCCACCAGGGATGTGTTTGGAACAGGTATCATCATTCACCTCTCCACGTTTCTCAGAATCCTCCCCTGGTCTCCAGCAGCTCCTGGCAAGGGACCTCCCCAGCTACAGGTTGCTTCTCCTCATTTAACAATCCCTATGGATTTTTCTTCTATGAATGTGTTCTTTGCTGTATTTCAAAACATGTCATCAATTTGACTGATACTTAAATGAACTCAGGAACTTAGGCCTAATTCTGTCACTACCATAAATAAGTGATTGATACCAGCGATGAGTTGTGCCTGCTCCTGTTAGAGATTAATTTGGCCCCCACCATTCACTGCAGACAGACAAGCTGGCTTTCCTGAAAAAGGCGGCTGGACTTTGTGTCTTCCTGCATTTGGGGACAACAACGGACACAAACTGGAACACAGGAGGTTCCACTGAAATTTGAGAAGAAACTTCTTCTCAGCGAGGGTGACAGAGCACTGGCCCAGGCTGCCCAGAGAGGTTGTGGAGTCTCCTTCTCTGCAGACATTCAAAACCCGCCTGGACGCCTTCCTGTGTAACCTCATCTGGGTGCTCCTGCTCCGGCAGGGGGATTGGACTGGATGAGCTTTGGAGGTCCCTTCCAATCCCTAACGTTCTGGGATTCTGGGATTCTGTGAACTTATGCTTTTGGCAAAAGCAAAGCAGCAGAGCCCAACCTCCTCCTACTCCTCCTTTTGCAGTACTTCACCCCAGGAAGGCCACGGGGAGATGGGGAAGGAGCCCTATCCCATTGCAGAGGTGCTCCCCTCACTTTGCACCTCTGTTTGAACAATTGTACAACTTCCCTGGTTAAAAAGTTAAGCAAGATAAATAGTCAAGTGTCAACAGCAGGGACATTTTACACAGTTATCAATGTATTTTTAATCATAGCCTACAGCCTGCCAATTTCTATGTGCCGACCATGTAGCATTTTTTACTGGGTGAACACCACAGTGATTAAGAGCATCAAAATATTGCCCTGCTACCAACACCACCACTGCAATTTTTATGCTGGTGAACCCAGCACCGAAGCTGGGTGATCATATGTGTATGTTTACCTCTCCAGCAGCCTGGTGGCGCATGTCTGTGCGCCCATACACGGCACGTTTCAGTAAAACAGCAATAGCAGCTCAGAGGGGAACTCTGACCCCTTTATTTTGAAGGCAAGAAGGTGAAGATGAATGATGAAAAAACAGAAAAAGCGGAGCCACCAGTTCATGCTGCTGTCAAACTTCTCAGTGACCCGTTTTTAATGACTAGAGCATCACACACAGAGCTTGACTTTTTACGTATAAAATGCTTAAAACAGTGAAACCGTGGAGCCAGACTCGAAAGCAAAGGAGTCAAAGAAATATCACAGAGCACCTTGAAGGAGGGCTAAGAGACTGAGCTGGACCTGCCATATCCCCAGCAGTCCCTTGAGGCCAACCCCAGCACTGCTGCCTCTGTCCGCTTTCCAGCTACCGGGTGTTTTGCCCAGGATTTTTTAAAAATGCACAAAATGCTTTCCCAGGTGTTTCCAACTAGAGGCCCTACTTCTATTTACTTAAAAACAGTCATTTCTGTCTCAAGCCTCTTGACTCCTGCTACTAAAGCAGCTTCAGTCAGCATCCTGGCACGCTGAGGCAGCCTGCTTTTGTGGAGGGGAGGGAAAAAAACCACCACAGAGAGGATCTAAAAAGGCTGATGAACAAATACACATCCTCCCTCGAGATTTCTGTTTTGTTTTTCCCTTAAAAAAGGAAAAAAAAATAAAAGAACCAGGAAAACAATTTCTTTATGTTATTTTTTTTTTTGCAAACCTGGCTGAATCAGCTCCTCCACCACTATCACCTCAATTTATTACAGCAAAATACGCTGCAGCCTTTAAACAGGAGGGCAGAAGCATCGTGTGTCTTTTGCCAGGATGGAAACAGGGTCAAGACCAGAAATGCAAGGCTGGAAGCAGACTGTACAATCAAGGACACATCAGTCTAGAAAGGCAGAAGGCCAGTCCTTTTGGGGCAGATGGGCAATGATCAGCCTGGGTTCACACCTATACAGCTTCAGAAAACATAAATACACTGCTTAATTTCCCAACATAGCACCCCACCTTCCCCTTACCTTCCCCACCATGTGTATCAGACATGACACCAAACAGGCACACTGCAAGAGGCTCCCCAGGACCCATGTGTCACCATGGTAGACGCACAGGACCTATGACTGGGTGCAACAGAGGATGTAAATACTTCTTCTTTTAAAGTGCACAGGTTTACTGAAAGGTGTTGATTCAAAAAAGTAACATCCTTATTCTTACCTCCTTAACACACACGTATTCACAAATTAATAATCTCTGATTATTAGTTGGCGGAAGCAAAAACATCTTCCAGGTCGAGGGATAAATATCAGATAAAATCACCTCAGCGGTGATCTGGCTTGTGAAAAACACTTCCAACTCCTGCACAAGAGTTCAGAAACAAAAAGACCTTCTCCTCTCTCCGTCAGCCTGAGACCCTGTTAGCAGCCAGGTGATTTCTGTACCTTCTGCAGTTACTCTCAGTTTGCTTAAAATGTGCCCAATTGCTCCAGGGGAACAGCTTCACGGGTGCAGGTTGCTCTATAAAACCACCACCACAAGCACGCTAAATCCCAGCCTCCTGCCTGCAGCTCTCTCCTAGGCACCGGCACACTGCCAGGCACTCAGCTTTGCCAGAAGCCTTTGAGAAAAGCAATTATTTATCTCTGATGTAAAAGACCTTCCCTTCCTCTACTTTCTCTGATGATTTGACACCACATCATCACCTGAAAGCATCTCGATACAGCAGCGTAAAAATTTACAAGTTATCCTCCCTCCCCCATCCTCTGTGGTGGCAAGAGAGAGACCTCCAGTTCAACAAGATTGGTTTAACATTTCCGTGCCTCTCTACCATGCTGCATCGCCTTTTTTTTTGTTGTTTAAAGGCACGCAACACTTCGTGCCCTAAGGACTATCACAAACTGGAGAGCTCAGCCCTTTCACAAGTGCCTTGAGGAGCCATTGCCGCTCAGCGTGAGCATGGCTGCTGGTGTTACTTGCAGGAGTGCTGCAGAAGATTTTGTAAAGGTTATGACAAAATTAAGATTAAACTTTCATGTTCTTGACACTTCCTTCTTTCTTTTTTTAAAGGTATTTTGAAGAAATTATTGCTGCAATAAAGGAAAGGACAAAACCATGTCAGTAACAGAAAACAAATTTATATTTCTGCTGTGACAAATGGGCCGTGCTGCGCCGTGCCTCTGGCTGGAGGGGATGTCCCCGGCCCAGCCTCGCTTAATGGGAACTTCTCATCCTCTCCTGCCAGGCCAAGTTTCCACCTGGAGATTTAATATTCGCCTTCATGGCTGGTTCTTAATCAAATAGGGTACTTTTAGAACAAAATTACCGTGGCTGTATTACGGACGTAAGACATTGCGCTTCAAGGGCACAAGCCAACCATTAAATGATGGACATTAGAAAGAAACTTTCTTTGTGAGCAAGTTACTACGTCCCAGCAGTGCTGCTTTGTGTTTCTGGTGGGAGAAGGACACCTTTGCCCACGCACCTGCATCCTACCTGGCATGCAGGACTTGTTCTTTCTACGTTGTCCCTTCCCTTGGGAATGCAGCTATGAGCCTCGAGCACTTGACCCCCAGTGCATGCCTTTCCCCTTGCAGAAAAGCAAATGGGGGTAAGAACAAGGACCATGGTAGGACAGGACTATTTATATTTAGCAGCTCAGACCCTGCTGCCCAAAGAGGCTGTGATTCTCTAGCTCTGACCACAGACCCAGGAGCATCACCGTTGCCTTCAGCCACATCAGGATGAAGATTCACGTGCGTATGTGTCCCTCACAAGGCATCTGATTTCCATTCTCACGAATGTACTGTGATTTGGCAGGGCTCAGAGAACACTACTGTGCCAAGGCTCTTCATTATAGCCACTTTTTACAGCCATGAAACCACTCAGAACTTGCCCCAGCAGCTGCCCACCACCCCACACGCCCACTGCAGGTTGGATCTGCCGCACAGATCCTACAATTGCTGTTTCTGGGAAAGATTTACCAGGATCAGAGCAAGGAGGAGAATCCCGTTCCACCATGCCAACTTCATTCAAAATACATTTAAACCTCCACGCTGTGGCAGGCTCCCGTCAAATAAGGTCCCACTGCATGCAGACACAAAACCAACGATTTGGCTCAGAAGGCAGGGACCAAGCTATACAAGACAAAGTTACGTGCCATCCTTTTCAGTGGTATTTCTGTGCAGTTACATTCAATTTATCCATTATCCTAAGTTTTCTTTTTCTCCCAGCTTGAAAACAATTCAAAAATAACTCGATTACACACACTTCCCATCAGTGGCAACAGTACTGAGGAAAAAAAATAAAGTTTTCCTTGTCACTGTCTAGTGCTCAATTTTCTGATTTGATTATTTTCCCACAGTTAATACAGCTTGTTAAGTAGTAATATAATCAAGAATGGGAAGTACGGAGACCAGTTTTACAGTGATTAAATCATCTCTAAAGAAACTAGCAACAAAAGAGTCAGAAAGAAAATCTGATCCTGCTGGAAAACCATTAGTTTTAAAAAGGACAGACTTGCTAGAAAGGGCACTGATTAAATCAGCTGAGGCACTGTATAAAATAATTGGGTGGGGGGAAAAGGACTGCTTAATTATTATTCTATAAGCGTGATTATTGCGAACTTAAGTATTTGCGCAGATTACAGCCAGGTATGTGTTTTTCCAGAGATTAATCTGCAAGATTTCTGCCTGAAAGAACAGATGTATAAAAAATGTACAGCATATACATTATGCACATACATTGTATGTATTATACAGTAATTAAAAAGAGAGACAACCCCAAATCCAAGGCTATTCCCTCCCAGCAGTTATTACCACGAAGATGGACGCAACACACGCGATATCCACAGAGCAGGGTCCCCGCTGGGGTGCAGGTCGGCAGAGTTTCCTTTCTCCAACACTTCCCCCCTGCACAGAGGAGCCATGGGGCCAGGACATTGGTATTTCTTCTTCCTGGTGAAGCTCCTGGAGATCCATGAATAAGGATCTGAGCCACCAGCACCCACAGGATTACTGGTATTTCCTCCACCCACGTAATCATTTTCACTTAACAACAGTTAGAACATCTCTACAGTATAAATACAAGCGCAAGGGATAACTGGATTATTTGTATAAGACCACTATTTTCTAAAGGTTTTCAAAGTAGGCATCCTGGAGCTAAGCAAGTAAATGCTCAATATGTATCAAGTTCTTAAATACTGCAAAATTCAGACTCTTACAACTCATCTCTTGTATTACCTTTCACTTTTCTGAATATTTTACTGTACTGTTGTAATTTTTTTACTAGGAATACTGCCTACATGCCATTAATAGCATTTCAAATGCCAGAGCTTGATCTGCGTATAGGTCCCCCTTGGAACAGCCCAAGATCCACTGCCATGTGCCAGCAAAGTCACACAGCTGAGTGAACTCAACTGCACATAGTTTGAGGGGTAAGCTGCACTCCTCGGGCAAACCAAAGCTTTGAGACTCTCCTACATTACATTAGATTATACCACAGCAACCAGATCTTCATTATTCTTTAAATATTCATGTTAACATTGACCACAGAGAGCCAGCAACAGCCAAACCAACTGATACAGAGAGCATCTGTTCAGGAACAGATGTGTTGGGAAACTATTTTGACTGGGCAGATTATATGTGTACTTATATTTATACATAGATGAACACATGTACATACATATTTTAAGCACACAGACACTGAATCTTTGCATTAATTTTAGGCATGTTAAAAAAAAAGAAAACATAGGAGGATGCGGACTTTGAAAATCATAGATGTCACAGAAAAGGCTTACAGAAGTGGGGTAGCATCTTTCCTCGTGTTTTGCATGGAACTGCCAGTTCTGAAATTCCTTATCTAAAGCTGCTGCTTTTGGCAAGGGGAGAGGAAAAGCTTGGAAGTGGGGAGGAGAAGAAAGCTGTCCCAGGACAACATACAGCAAACTGAGAGCAATAAAAATCATTTAATATAAAAGAGAATAGCAGAAGGATTGGGGAAGCACTGAAAGGTTTCCCATGGCTCCCACAGCTTCCTACAGCCACTCATCTTTCTGGAATTCCTCTATAAACCACGTACCATGTTTTCAAAATACTAGCATCACTTCCATGGCATCGCATCCTATCCTGGTTTTCTGCAATCCAACACCTTTCCCAAACAGAGGGGATCCCAAAGGCACTTCAGGACATTAAGAACCCAGAAGATAAAAGAGAGAGGCCAATGCGTCAGGAGGGACTACTCCAAATTGGCAAGATGTGGCTCACCTGCTAGAGACAGCTATGGGTTTGCTGTTTCCATGAAACACATGGAAAACTGCAATAATGATAGCAAAATGGCCACTTATTTAGTAAAAAAAACCAACATATATATATATATATATGTATGTATGTATGTTGGGGGGGTATATATACACATATATGTCCCCAAGTACCCACAGTCTGGGGTAGCTGACATGCCAGTGACACCCTGCCCAGAGGTGTGGGGACACCCCCAGTCCTTGGCACCCCTCAACGGCGACTGGGCAGGGATGCTCCCCTGCTTGAGGCAGGAGGAGGGGAACTCAGGCCATGGCTCCAAGCTGCCTCCAAGCTGCAAGTTGTCATTAGCACCCTATTCCTGCTTTCCTCTGGCTTCTGTCTATCTAGGTCATTAGCTTCAAAAACACTGCATGGAGCATTGGAAAAAGGCTTATAAGAAAAATAAACACATCTTTGTTTGCTCTGAAAATGGAAACTATAGGATTAAAGGTATCTGTATAAAAACTAATATCACAGATGAGCTGGAAGCTGGTTTGTTTTTTAAATCAAGAGAGTGAAGACCCAAAGGTATGCACTGTGCCTTGTTAATCCACCAGCTATTTGAATACCCTAATCCTTTACTCTGATCACCCCCCTTCTTTTATTTTCTTAACCTGACTACCCGCTGTCTCTTTTGTAAGCAGTAATCTTTACCTACAGCACAGATCTCCTTCTCGTTGTCTGAAATATTTACCTTCCAACTTGATGCTGCCATGGTTAGCTGCAAAGATGCTTCTCAGCCTAAAATCTGGATAATTGCAGAAGAACAAAGTGAATGAACAAACACTGCCTTGGATTACATGGTCTGGCTCATCCTCAGATGTTCTAAAATCCGGCAGCAACTGGGTGCCTTAGGCAGAATTACTTTAGTCCAAATCACAATTTGACAAGCATAATGTTGTCTTCAATGGCATCAAGCCTTGTTACCTGTCCAGGGAAAGGAAAAATAAATAGTCACAGGTTCAAAGGTACTATGCTATGAAGTTGTTATTTCAATTTGGTGACTGCTGCCTTCTTTCCCCCTCCTTGTTATTTTGGTTATTCCCCCTTCAGTCATGTCACAGTGAGATGCTAACAGGCTGCCAAATAAACCCTTTGGAGAACATAAGGACATTACATGCTTCACGATTCCTAAAGAAAACATCTAGTACTGTACTAAGGATTTTACATAGTTCAGTTTAACTCCTGTGTACTTGCGTTAGGCTCCCACGAATGATGACTCCCTGCAAAGCTGTGCCCTCTGCTCACCTTCACTCAACCTCCACTTCTTTTTCTCTGCCCAGTTGGCCACAAGAGCATAGGGGCAAAAGGCATCTTGGGATTCCCACAGCAGAGAGGCAGAGGGCTGGGGGGCTCACCCTGCTTGCTCCTGCCAGATGTAAATCTGAGCATCCTCGGACGGTCAGGCAGCAAGCGTGTAAAAGTGTAAAGCCACAAAGAAGCCCTTCCCTGAACACAGAAATGACACTTCTGGACTGCTATTATTATTTATTAATAAACTATGCTTGTCCAAAATTGCATGATATTTAAGAGAAAATGACACTAATTTAAGCAAAATTAAATTATATAAGTGTAATATTCATTTCCACCTTGAGTCAGCTTTCAAGGTGGTAATGGAAACCAATACAGCTTGAATGAGAAACATCTGGCAGGCAAATTCAAGGAAAGATGCTTAGTGCTCAGAAAACACGACTGGGGAAAGACCTGGCCAATTCTGCTGCAGAGGCAAAGGCACACACTGTCACCACCCAGCCACAGTCCTCTGCAGAGGCTGGCCAGAAAGCAAGAACAATTTTCCCTATCCAAATTCAACCCGAAGAGGAAAGGAACTCACAGTGCCTCTGATGTGGCACAGCCCAGAACAGATGTGTGACTTGTTAAGTACCACTAAGGGTGGTGGCAGGAGAAACAACCTTCCTGCAAGACATTTTGCCACTTGCCACGTTAACCATCACTGCATTCACTCCCCCTTCCCGATCTCTTTCTGACACTGAAATATATCCTGGTAGCCTGCATAAAACCTCCTACCACAGGGCCGGCAACCAACTGAAAGTTTACTCAAAGCACCTACCAATTACTCATTTGAAGCTGAGAAACAGAACAAATGACATTTATGTGTGTTTCTGCTGTAAAACACACAATTCCTTCCATCGATGTTGTAAACCTGTGCGGAACTATAGAACATTTTTGACCTAAACAAGTCTACTCTGTTACCTCTTTTTGCACGGTTGGATCTACAGCCAAGAGCACACCTTGCATGAGGAAGAATGGGATATCAGCCTAAAACTTGGAAGAGGTGAATCACCCTCTAAGGACTCCAGATAACCAAGTAAACAGCACTAAACAGAACAAGGACATAGAAAGGGTCCAAAGGGTCCTCAAGTCCAGCTACAACGAAGGAAGATTTCTACTCATTCTTATATCTAATAAAAAAATAAGTTGCTGAAAAGAGAAGTCCTGATGTATTTTGTTGATGAAAAGCCAGTTTGTGATTAATACGTTGCAGAAAAGGTTGAAGAACAGTTTGTCCATTTGAAATTCTGGACTCTGAAGTGTTTTACTACCAAGGTTTGTGAAAGCTTGAATGAATCAATATTCTTTGTGCATCCACTGCACAGTTCAAAGCTGCCTGTTCTGCTGATTTCATGGCTGCACATACATCTGTCAAAAACTGTACAGGGAAAATAAAAAGTTCTAACTCTGAATCAGTTTTTCATTTCTTTCTTCCCCCCTTGTACTTCTCCATTTTCTTGTCCATCCTGAACATCTTATAGCAATCTCTCATTACCCTAACATTTCTGTTTCTTACAAACAGAATATTTAGCTTCTCATTTCCAGCAGCGTAATCTATTCAATCTGTAATGGAAATTGCCTGGAAGTCAGCAAGAGTGCCACAGAGACCCAGACAGAGCTGGCATTAACAACAGAGAAAAGGTCTTTGCTGGCAGGTTCCTTTCAATCATCAATATCTGTTGTGCCTCACTGTTCCTTGATCCTGACCTGGGGCATCACCTTGGGCAGGCTTGTTCTCAGTTACCTTCCCCAGCTTAAAAACTGTCAAGGCACAGAGTTCATACAGGCATAGAAACTTAGGGTCGAGAATGACTGTACTTCATATAAACAACATTAAAAATGGGAACTTTTGGGATTCCCTGCTATCCAAGACCATAAAGTGTATCTTGTGGATGACAAGATAGTAAGATTAAGACACCTCTAGTGGTAAAAAAGAAAATTAAATGAGCTTTATACTTCCAAGATAACTTAGTAGGATCTGTGGAAACACCACGCTGGAATTTAGCTCAGCAAACACACCAGCAAAATATGGTTTTGATTAATTATGGGAATGCTTTAACCAATCCAACATTGTTCACGGGGAGAAAATGGGCACACAAACACTGAGGTATACGCCGATGTGGAGCATTACCAGGACAGCTCCACTCCAGAACAGGCTCTTACAACACAGTCATGCAGGCAAAGTCAGTGTCAGCCCAGCATCCCTCAAAAAGAGCTTTCTTTTCCAGCTCCTGAAGCGCACAACGAAACTCCCAACCACTTCCACATCTTGAAAATTATGATAGTTAGGAACTTGCATCACAAAAAAAAAAAATATCAATATTGAGAGTTTCTGACATTCGTGTTCTTTGGGACAAGTCTGAACCTCAGACTCAGCCTTCAACCCAAGCTGGACTTAATTGTATTTAAAAAACCCAACAAACAAAACAGAAAACACACTGCTTTACTCTGTTTTCCTTAGCAAAGCACAGGAACTAATGGTTGTGCTTACAATACACTAAAAAGAAGCTGAATTGTTTAGGTAAACACAAGACCTAACTATAGAGAGTTTAGAAAGGACAAGGTCAGCAGTTCATCATCCCAGGCTGTTAGGAAAGCCCGACAGTGATAACTGGGAAATTACAGCAGAGACTGGAGTTAGCAGTACAGGATTTCTGTCTTCAGCTAGTTTTTAATTGCATGAATAAACACTGTAAATGTTTCACTACCTGAGCACGTCCTTGGTGTGCTATGTTGGAGCTGGTGAAGTGCCTTTTCTTATTACCACCACCAATGCATGGTCTGGGACCAATCCAACAGTCCCTACTGCACAGCTCAGCCAACAACTCTAAAACCATCAGTCAGTTACAACAGAGCATAAAAACCAGACTAATTTTTTTATCAGCACAACTAACCAGCACAGCAATAGAGGAATAATGTTCATGTTACTGTTTCTGAGGAGTCATTTTGACCTGGACATGTCCCCAAGGTCTGGCTTCACCTGGATCTTGAACAACTTGATGTGATGTCCATGTTGGCTCTACCTTAGGCAGGAGCTGAACCAGACGATCTCCTGCAGTCCTGTCCAACCTTGGTGGTGAAAGACTAAAGAGGAGGAAGGATGGAGGTGACCACTGGTTGAAGACTCACAGGCAGCCCCAGGGAGAAGATACAGCCCAAAAGGCTGTGACTTGAATACTCAGGCTACTCTCCTCATCACACAGCGCTTGTGCTAACTGCAGCCTCAATCAAATGCTGTTTTGACAGCTTAAAATGAGGAAGACCGTTCTTCATGAGGGAATTCAAGCTATAACCACTGAATCAAAACCCACCTCTTTCACACTCTGCATCTGCCAATCTTACCAGCTCGCCTCGGCCTTGGAAATAAAGGAGAAAATAAAGGTAGTGTGACATGATAGGATATTATTAATATTAAATTTATGCCATGTTGTCAATTCATCTATAATTCATTACAAATTGCATTGTAAATATCTGGCTAGAGTGCCATGATGATGGGAAAGACAGCTTTTATTTTTTTCCTTTAAACAAACTGAGACCAGGCATCAGACTTAGTCCAGGAATGAGTCTGCCTCGGAGCAGACATGAAGGACAGCCGAGTCCTAAATGCTGTGGGTCTGGGGCAAGAACTCCCCCAAGTAGGGAGGATTCCTTCAGAAAAATACATATAACCAGTGCATGTCACTACAAATTGGTGAACGCCTTCACATGTTTGTGCATCCCATTACAACAGAAGAACTAATTCATTTAAATGTCCTACACGATTGCGATATGGCTAAACAAGGTAAAAAATACAGTCAGGTCAAAATTATTAATTTTTTTCCCCCCACTATTTTATTCCATCAGGTCATCCAGACATTGAGGCTGGTGGTTTAACGGCAAGCTCAGGCTTGAATGAAGAGGTCAAGCTTGTCTGGAATGCTGCTGAAAGCCATTTTCCAGGCTGCAGAGGCTCAAAGGTGGTCTGAGAGGGCTTGCTTCTCATCTTGAGAGAACACCACCTGACAGCAAAATCTGTGACATTATTATCTGCAGCCTACAGAGAACTCCAGCGACACTGACTACCAGGCTGAAACTGAACTAGGTATAATCCCTTGTCCCCTGGGGAATTTGGTTTTTAAGCTCCTGTAAGTTAGATTTTGTTTAATTATGATTATTATCACCCTCTGTATGCTTTTGCTCTGTCGAGGTGACGCAAAGAAAGAACAGGCCTGACCTGAAAATCAGGCAACACCTACAAATGCCTGTCTTAGAGATCTAGTAGTTTACTTGCACGTCCAGTTGTACTGGGTGGGAAAAGCATGGAACAAAGCACAAGGCAAACATATAAATCTTTACTTGGAAAAATAAATAAGAACTTCTATACGCACCACTCTTTTCCTGAAGCAGTAGTCACACCTTGATAGTCTAAAGGCTGAGATGGAGATGATACTTAGGGACACATCTATTATTAAGCATTTAAAGAAATTACTAGGAAATCACTAGACATCACTCATTGCGCTAAATTCTCACTTATAAACACAAAACGGGAAGTGTTCCTCCATCATCAGGCTAAAGCAGATTCAAGCAAGTGTTAGCAAGTGACAGATGCAGCTGGAAGATTTTGCCTGCGTGCCGTGAGACCACAAGGGTGAATTTATGGCCAGCGCACAAGAGCAGAGAGCCGAAACCATCTGGGCTGAATGAAGCCATAGGAGCTGCCGTTCAAATCACTTCTGGACGTCCGTGAGGTTTTGCTACTGAACCTTTGCTGACGGGAGGAGGCTGCTCCAGCAGGTGGGAAACAGCGGCAGGAGGGAGCAGAGGGGAGCCCTCACTGATTTCCGAAGCCTTTCCCAGGAGCTCCAGCTCCCTCTGACAGCATTGCCCAGAGGAGTTTACACTAGCTATGACCACTGTGAAAGACCTGGAAAAACCGTCCCAATTTTGCTCCTGACTGTAAAAATCATAATTTATTTTACTATACACAGTCAAAAAAAACCTAAACCAATAAAACACTATTCTCTTCAACAAAAGCTGTTTCAGACACTTAGGAAATACTCTTCTACTAAACACTAAACATAGGAGATGAAAACTCCACAGATCTCACTGGAAAAATCTCCCACAGACGTAACAAAAGAACAGGATTCCCTGCCTCCCTGTATTTCTAACATTACCATATCGCTGTGGTGTGCAGAATGGATTACACCAACTTTGCTAATTCGGGCAAGCTCTGAATAGTGGTGATAAGCCAGTGCCTTTTATTATTCCCCCATCGCCACTTCCTTAGTATGCGACTGAGCGCGTGCGGCAGAAAGCATCAGCCTTTTCTTCGCACTTCTGTGTGGGGCAGCGCTGTTGTGGTAACCTCGGCAGCATCCCTCCCAAAGTGAAGGCTGCCTTCATTCAGAGGAGCACGCAGGTGTCTTCCCTCCCTGCCAGCAAGGGCAGCAGCTGTACGAGCGTCAGCCAAAAACCCACAGCCCCAAATTGGGCATCCTTGTCCCTGCAGGGGCTGCTCAGCACGGTCAGAACCAAACGCCTCGTCAGACCGCAAAACTGCTTCCAGCACTCAAGGATGCTCAGGAGGGTCGGGTTGGATGCTCACAGAGGACAACAATTTGTGCATACATGCGCATCTGCCATCCAGCTAATGTACCCTTTGGTTATGGCAGAGGCACTCGGCAGTGATTTATGGCATCTTGAGGATAGAAACACTTTTTTAACCCAACCCATTCAATAGGTTCTCTGCTAAATAGGTTCTCACATCATATAGACTTCTTGGTAGTTTCCACTGGATAGACTGACAAACCAAAAATAATTGGATACCTCTCATTTATTATCTATCCCAATTAAATTTTCTTTTCATAAGTATTTTAGCTGGTGGAGCAAAATACCTCATATTTCCTGAGCGCTCTTCAACTGTTTAGTCCTACGTATGATCAAAGTCCACTCCTAGAAGATAAATGTATGTGCTGGCACACACACACTTACAAACGCTTAGATTGTGCTAGTGCCCCTTTGAAGAAGATATCTGCTAAAAAGATAAAGCATCTAGTAGGTAATGGCCCAACAGCCCGGAAGCCTCCTGCAGAAACTGTACAGAGCATAGGCCTTGAGCCATGTATTTGCTCAAAAGAAGCAGGGCCTTCTTTTATTTTTCAATATATATATGTATGTATGTATGTATGTATATACACACACATAAAATAAGCTTCTGGCTGTATGAATATTACTCCCATTTTTAAACTAAAGCTCAAATAAGGAGTATTTGCTCATGCCTATGATTATTTAGGGTTTTGGTCTTTCCTACAGAATGACATATGATACTGTCTTTTCAAACTGACAGAGCAAAAGAGATTACAGTGATAATCAGGTTACCTAAGATAGAAAGAAAAGAAAGATTCAGAGATACTCTTCTGCCTAACAATCTCCAGACTTAATATTTTCATCTGCTGGGTGAGCACTATCTCTGTAAGGTTTATTTGAACATATCACTTTTCTACTGAAGTGTTTTCTGACTTCGTAGACTTTCTCTAAGGATTTTCAGCCAAAAATAGGTTAGAGTTTCAAAGTGTGGTTCTAACAGAAATTGGAGAAGATATATCATGGTAGCTGTGTTTACTTGAGGAATATTCCACCTACTTGAACTGGGGGGAAAAAAAACCAAAACCAAACCAAAAAACAACAGACCACTGCAAGGGAACACACCACCGTCTGCCCATCCCCAACAAGTCTGTAAGCAACCACTGCATTAATTACCTACAGACAAAGCCAGCAGCAGATATTTACCTTCCTGGGCACATAGAGAATGTGCAAAAGGGAATCTCCAAAACCTGAAGTGAACAGATTGGATAACCCACCTTGGGTCCCACAGCCACAGTTCAATTTGATGACCTTCAAGCCTCCAAGTTTCACTAAGCTGGAGTTTTTAACCCTGCATTCATAACGTTCAGCATACAAGACAATCCATGACTGGTGCCACAAGCTCCTCTCTATTATGCATCTGAGGACAAGAAGGGAATGGTATTGGAGAAGCGTCTACAGTCTTCTAAGACTGGGTTAAGTCCCAGAGCACAGACAGGGCTAAAATGAATTGCATGTACCCCCAGCAACCCTCAACTCTTTTGATCAGCATGTCTTGACAAATTGCTTTCACGGATCCCAAAGAAAATGTAAAGCGATGAGAAGATCCTAGTTTTCATTTCTTTTT
>NW_010171024.1:0-44208 GCF_000695765.1 Mesitornis unicolor | reverse complement strand
TTAATACCAAAGCAGCATCAATTTCAGCCTAGGGAAGATCTGGCTTTTTCAGATTTGGCTTTTTCAGATTTGGTTTCACCATCAGCTCAGCCACAACACTCAGCAGTTAGCAAATGCAGTGCTAAAATGAGAGCCCTTTACTATAATCCAATTCAAAATACAATGAGGCAACAGAGGTGTCATCTACGTGCATCTTCAACTGTGACAATCTGCAAAACCTTGAGTCTATTCCCAAGGAACTCTGAGAGACCTGGCATGGCTTGCTCACCTGCACAGTACTTTGACTTTGAAAAGGGACCATCTTCACAGGTGAGTATCTAGGACACGCCAGATCACTTGCAGGACTGGAGGCCAAAATAAGGCTTTGCAAATTCAACAGCAAAGTTAAATTTGTATCTCAAAAGTACATTAGATCTGTAACAACAACATTCACAAAAAAAACCAGCTTTCCAGATATAGCGCCAGCTTGAGTTAACAAACTGTTTATCAGTGATGCATACATAAATCCCAGTATTGTAGGGCTGATTTAAAACACTGAATAAATTAATAAAAATAGGTAATAGTTCAAATCACTACCATTTCATACATTAAAATAAAATCATTTAAAAGTGGGCATCAAGTTAGAAATCTTTAAAATGGGATGAAAGCTATTTGATGGCAAAATACCCAGTCAGAGCCCTAACCCTACATTAAAACACACACGGGTAAACCTCAGGGCACCTCTCTCTTGCCCATTAGGCAGCAGCTCCCAGGTGCTGCTGCAGCTTTCAACTGCAGGCACTGGGAGAGCCACGGAAATAGGCATAAGGAAACCCATAGCATAGAGCTGGAAGAAATCCAGGTCTTCAGTTCATCTTTTATTCTCTTTTTTCTCTCTAAGACATACAATAGGCTCACTGGCTTCCATTATTTTTTTCCCCTTTTGTTGACTTTATGAGTACATTATTTGTATAAGGCTGCAGTTAATGTCAGCATTGGAAATGTAACTAAGTATTTATGGAAAGGTCTAGTCTAAAAAACAGCTCCAAGGAAAGTGTCCCAGGACTGTCCAGCTTAAGCCTGCAGTTCTAAATCAGACCAGGCCAAGAATCTTTCTCTGAAAAGAAATATTATTTTTCCTTTGCTGAAAATGCTGATTCCTCAAAACCCAACCACGCCGGGTTTGAGGAAAACCTTGTTTGAGAGAGCCCATAATTTTGATACTGCAACGTCTGGTCAAAACCAGAGCAAAGAGGAAAAAGCCTTTGAAAGCCAAATATCATCAGGGGATAAGGAAAGCATTAATTGCTGCAGAAGAAACCCAGCCCAGGCTACAGACATAAGCCCCCCACCAAGGACAGGGTGAGTGAGACAACCCCAAACCCATGTGCTCCCCATGCCTTTGGGGTGCTTATACACAAGTCAGAGAGATCTAAAGAATCACTTTGAGCGCTAAAATTACAAGCCCTCTTCTGGTTCCAGAGGTTGAACTTTCTGTCCTAATAAAATCTCTCCTATTCACGTGGCAGCTGCTTTTTAAACCTTTGATGAGCAACGGGCAGAGTTACTCTAAAGGTGATCTAGCGATTTCCAAATAAAATATGCAACTCCATCGTCTGAAAAACACTGCCTTGGATGAAGCCAAACGGCCAAAAATTATTTCTTATTAAATTTCATTTCACATTTCTTCATATGGTAATTAAAAAGCTTATGGCCGAAGATATAGGAAGCACTAAAAATGATGCACACAAAAAGATCTTACTGAACTTAATGCAGCATGAAATTATTCAACGGGCCAGTTTAAATACTTTGCCATAAAAATACATACGATGAAAGCATGTTTCACTGCTCTTTGTTTAATAGTTGAGATAATTTAAAAATACAGTATTTCCAAGTATAAAAATAAATAAATTCAAGCGTTTATTCAAGTATTTGTTCTCCAAGAGCTCCTAGAAGTACAGGTCACTGACTGCAGCAGCACTAGACACAGATGTAAAAGGCCAGCGACTCACTTCTCCTTTTTTAAGAGAAAGTGTCATTTTCAGAACAATATAAAATACTACAGGAGTCATCTTTCTATTCTGATGGAGTTCTCATTTCACCAGGCTCAACGTATTTAAACCACTATCTTACTGCGACCCGAAACATTTCAGGGTTACGGTTATCTTACAAATGATTGTCAAGAGCAAATTCACAAATTAATACGAAAGTAGCAAAAAGATGACTGCTGAATGATTTCAGCGACACTCCCCAATGTTTGCTCAATTCTTTGCTTAATTCCCACGAGCCAAACTCCTCTGCTGGCACGGAGACATGGAGAGGTAGCACAGGCTGTGTCTACACTGCATACTCTGGCCAAACAGAAGTTTTAATTATTTTTATTTTTTTTTAAGCTAATCTTATTAACTCTTCCAGTGCTGACACAAAGACATATATTCCCATTAAATTTTCCTTTATAAAGGTTAATGAGACCTTGTTCAAACAACCTGCTGGTGGCCCACTAATAACCCCCTGCATTCAGGGATGGCCTTGGAGCACCCACTGACTTGGAACCGCGTGTATTGTGGCAGCGATGACCGCAGTCCATTTCCCATCTCGTACTGTGTCGCACGGCTGCATGCTAATGCTCACTCCCTGCCATTTGAAATGCATCCCCTCCTCCTGACGGGATCAGCCACGAGAGCATTTCACACGAAGAGATCAACTTTTTCAGCAGGAGAGAAGCGAATGCAAAATAATTATTAAGGAAACCCAATTACGGAAGCAGAATTAAGAGTTTTGCTCACTGTGCACTTCAGCAGCAATTTTAAATGCGGCAAAAGCTGTCAAATAGTGAGTTAATCTTAATTTTTTAAAAAAAAAAACCTTGCAGTTGATAGAATACTAAAAAAAAAAAAAAAGGAACTTGCTCAATGTTGTCAGTACCATCTCCCACTCCACTGTATGCAGAAACTACCTAGCTTTTTCTCTTTTAAAGTATGCTTCAATGTGCTTTTCTAGCGTACTTTTTTTTTTTCCCCCACTAGGGCAGGGAGAGAAAATAATGCTGAGGACACTAATTTTCCAAAATACCCTAATGAAGTCAGTGGAGACTCCAGGAGCTCAATGCCATAAATAGAGAAAAGGAACAGAATGCATCAATCAAATCAACTCAGCTTGAATTGCATCTACAACAAAAATAAGAAAGGCAACAACAACCCATTCAGCAGGGGAATAGCCGAGAAAATATTGACTTGTTAAAGAGAAGCTATGGACTTATTTTGAGCTCTGAGGAGGCTGTAACTGTTGCTAAATAAAGCTAAAAAGTTCAACTGCATGGGCAGCCTGTTCCTGAAAGGATTTGTACTGCTGAATTACAAACAACAGGTGGTAACTTTATCATCATTTCTCCTCTGATTCTTCCTTGGAACAAAAACACCGATACTTGCTGATTTTCAAAAGGAAATACAAGGTATGCATGCTGGTACTTTTATCACCTACTGAAATAGTTCTGTGTTTATATCACACTTTATTTCTGCTTTTACTGACCTTCTGGGTGACCTGACATGAGTCTGAAATATAACTACAGTTGTGGCACAACCTCAGAAGGGTTTCCAATGTCCCAAAGTCCCTCCCAAGCCATGCCTCGGTATGAGCTCAGGTAGAGGACCACCAAGAAGACCCCACAGGGACCATCCCCAGGCAGCACTGCACTGCTGTCTAAGACAGATGCTTGCAGCTAGAGCAACACTTTCACAGTACTTGCACATGAAACATCCACAACTGCTTCTCTAAATGAATCCAGTTTTGGCACAGACTATATTAATTACTAGAAGAACAACTGCTGCTGGCCCTTCCCTCCCTCCCTGATGCCGTCCCTCCTGCCCAGCACTAGGCTCCAGTGGCCACATGCCGGCTGAGAAGCAGAAAAGATTCTCCTTTTTTGAGTGGTAATTATAATTCTCCTTGTTACAATAAAACCCTTTCTGTGATTAAATTTCAATCTGAGCAGGCTCATTTTCTCATTTGCGGAGATTTTATTAGTTTGTGGGAACGTCTGCTTTCCTTCCTTTGAATTTATTGTTAAATTACTCTCCCTTTCTTCTTTTTTCTCCTTTTTTTTTTCCCTCCAAAATCCCTCTCTTTCAAGTGACATTTGCCAACATTAGTCTGATTTAAGACCTTTTATCCAACCCATTGCCTTTTACTTAACTATATTGCTTCCAAGACCACTGGGATCTCCAGGCGTTAATCACTAGCATTCACACTGAAGCTGGCTTTAGGCAAAGAGTTACCATTTCTTTGGGGAATGCAGTGCACCATCAGCTGAAATGCTTCAAACAGTTTGCTCTGGTAAATTAACTCTAAGAGCAAACTCTTGCCCCATGCCCGTCAATGCCCCTCTTCTTAAAATGCTTGTTCTGCAGCACCGCAGCCCAACTCCATGGCTGAGACTGGCATACCCCATACCCAACCTTATCTTGTCCCTTCATTTAGGTTGAACTTCCCTACCTACTTACCCTTGGTCAAGGGAAGGGAGGTCTGTGGTCCAAGGTCAACATCTCTGGTCAATGGAAGCGAGGCCCACGGTCCAACCTCAACACTGTGTCCTGTAGCAATGGGCCAACCCCATCTGCTTGACCAAATCAGTCAATGGCGTGGTATCGTATGCACCAGCAGACCTCAAGCTGGATCGCTTTGGTTAGAGGCCATCCTGAAGTCAGCGAGATGTGGAAGCCCAGGCACCCCTGGCTAGGAAGGGCAATGCACTACTGATGTCTGACAAATTTGTAAAAAGATGTTACAAGCCCAGCAAGGCTCTAGTCTGTGATGTCCAATGACAGGACAAGGGGCAATGGGAGCAAGCTGGAGCATAGGAGGTTCCACGTAAACATAAGGGAAAACTTTTTCATTGTGAGGGTGCCAGAGCATGGCCCAGGCTGCCCAGAGAGGTTGTGGAGTCTCCTTCTCTGCAGACATTCAAAACCCGCCTGGATGTGTTCCTGTGTGACCTGGTCTGGTGATCCTGCTCTGGCAGGGGTTGGACTGGATGATTTTTTGAGGTCCCTTCCAACTCCTCATATTCTGTGATTCTGTGAAGGCCACTCAGCCTGGCAGCAAGGAGATAAGGACATGGATCGGCACTGCCAAATGAGCACAAGGCGCAGCAGCTCTGAATGTAAAATAAATTCCAGTCAGTACCGAGCACCTCGTATGAACAATAATTAAAAAAAAAATCAACATCACACCACACCAAACAAAAACCACCTTGCATCTCGAGTTAGGTTTGGTACCGCAGCACAACCTCTGCATACCAGGGAGCAGAGCCTGGAGCTTTTGCCTTTACCAAATGCTCCCACCATTCTGCCGTGCTACATCAGAATCTGCAGAAAAAGTAGAGGTGTACCCTTTCATTGGTCTCAGCTCAAACCCATCTTCAATCATTGTGGTCATTTAATAAATCAAGGGGTTTTTTGCATTTTGCAAAACTGCCTCAACTCCATAGCCTTGTATAACTCAGGGTACACCCAGCCAGCTATAGAACAACATACAGATACCACATATTAAAATACCCCATTATTGGTTTTTCCAAGCACATGGAAATTTCCTAGCTTCTTCTACTTTCTTTGGGTGGCACTGGGAAGTCAAATGGGAATAACCAACTTCAACATTAACCTCACTTAAATCCAGTGATGTCCCTCAAAGTGGCTATGTCCTTGCTTTCAATTTTAAGCTGCGTTTTGCAAAAATCCCAACCGCAGGGGCTGTGTAAGCCTACACTATTGTCAGGGTGTCCAGAAAAACCTCAAGAGATTTCCAAGGTTCCCAAGGACACATTAGACTGCCAATAATGTACTCTGATGACAAAGGGCTTAAATAAGAAATGTTAGACTTTGTTCTTCTGAAAGTACAAGAGATACCTTGTGTTGTTTTTATTTGTTCTCTTGGTTTTCATTATTAGATACCTGAAGTCACATTCTCAGTCAGAATAAGTCTGCAGTAGCACGCACCTCTACAGGAGGTGAGTACCTAAGGTCCTGTTTCCAAAGGCAACAGATGGGGTGCCCAGCAAGGTTTTGCAAATGGCATGAGCGGGTCTGGTGCCTGACCCCCATCGGCTTTCCCTGAGATGGAGGACTGGTCTACAAGGTGAAATTAGTGATGAGTAAATCAGAGTGTGAATTTAACTTATGTTCGTAATTCCCCACAAATTCCCCGTGTGAACAGATGTAATCTGCATTACAAATGTCTTTTCATGGCTGAAGTCAACCCAAAGCTCTTCTTTCAAGGGTAGAGGAAAGCTGAGGCTCTGTTATACATTTCAGCTCAAGTTTCTGGCATATTTTTCTTGCTCTAGGAATGTGGACTGAAAAGTACACTCCTGATTTCTGCAAATCTAAGCCAATGCATAACTAATATTCTTAGGCATCTAATAACACAACTCAGACATGCTACCTATAGGAGCATTTTTTCAAAACACCATTAACAGACACGGCTTTTAAGTTCAAAGCCTGTTAAGTTTTTGTGTCTTTTCCCTGTGATTACAGCACAAGGTTCAAAGCCGCTCTCGGCAAATCCAGCTACTTCAAGAAAATCAGCTGTATAAGCCAAATAGCCAAACATACACATACACACACATGCGCGCAATTAAAATCAAATGCCTAGATGATCATTTCAGTTTTAATTAGATTTTTACCAGGACTATGAGTTAAGTCAAGGCTGCAGGCTGAGACGCTGATTTAAAGCTGTAGCTAATGTGTTTTATTGCCAGATTTGCTCATAGTCAAAGTTAATTATCCCTATTATGCTTACATGATTTTTCAAACAACAACAAAAAAAGCATTCAAAAGGCAAGCGAGTAGAAAGCAGATTGGCATGCTAGTGTCTGCGTGTGTGTGCACATGCGTGCATGTATTTACCAACCGTTTAAAACCTAGAACTTCAGTCACACAGAAAAAAATCCAAGCAATTAGCAATTAAGTAAGTGGTACAGTTAAACAAACATCAAATTTCCGAGACCTATCAGGAAATATTTAATGTGATGAGAAGATACTGCGCTATTTCTAATTACAGTGATATCATGGAAATTATGATCACTTGGGGGCAAGGGGCCTAAGAAATGCCAAGTACTTTTTTGCAATCATATTCTGGAAAGTAACGGGGGTAAAAGAGAATTTTCTGTTTTCTGCATGGAAAATCAGATACTGTTTTGGTTTGGGGTTTTTCTTAATGCTTCTCACTATTAACATTTCATTACTTTATCTCTGGGAAAATGAAGAATGCAAAACACTGACGAGAAAGAACAAGTGCAAATGTGAAGCTTTTTACAATTTTAGTTCTTAAAAACTCCAAGAAATTTCAAAAGAAACAGAAATTAGCCAAAAGAAAAAAAAACCCCACAACCCTTAACGACTCAATTTGAAGCAAAGGAAACAGAAATTAGCCAAAAGAAAAAAAAACCCACAACCTTTAACCACTCAATTTGAAGCAAAGTCTTGCCTCTCGTTCTCTGCAAGAGTTTGGGTATGCCTTGAAGAAGCCTTCACCATTGCTGTTCCCTCCTCCTTGAGCAAGCACCCAAGATTATTCCCTCTTGGTTTCATCTCTGTACTCACTCACCCCAACCTGAACGGGTGCTCAGGGTCTGCCACCCACTTCCTCTTCTACCAGGGAGCCTCCTATGATGATGCACAGGGCTTCTAAGGAGACTCCTAGAAACTCATCTTCCACGAGTTAAACCAAAAGCAGCATGCATACAATCAGCCAATACTTCTTTCTCTTTTCCCTCCTGTCAAACCAGATTTTGTTTTGTATCTGTTTTGATTTTAAAAAGGAAAACATTCTGGAGGGGAAAAAAAAAAAGTATGCTTCCCCACTGGAAAATGTCAGTTTTGTTTGAAAAAAAAAGAATGAAAACACCTCAGAATCCAACTGTTGAGATCCTGACATAGAGCTTCCTAGAGAAGAGTCCCCAGCGCAGGCAGGGTCAGCAGGGAGGAACAGCTTGGGTGAGCACGGGACACCCACACTGGTACTTGGTAAATGGAGCACTTTGTGACTCAAGCCTTCTGTCTGCCTGCTGGAGGTGTCTGGCAGTGCTCCCGCAAAACTGAAATTGTTTTCCCTGATGTTTTATTGCAGGAAATGCAATGGGGGTCTCCAAGCTACTGGAGGCACCTGCGACAATTGTGAAGCTGGAGTGCAGCATGGCAGAAAGTTCATGTAAACAGCAAGTTTCAGGGCAAAAAGCCAGAAAGAGATGATGTTTCGTCTTCTTGGATCATAATGCTGTATTGCTAAATATGCAGCTGGATTTTTCACTACCTGCTTGCAGTCAGGATGTCTTCTATTTATAAGTTTGCTTACTAGTAGTTACTCCCTCACTGCGTACAGGGAAATATTCTTTCCTAACTCTGTGTTGAAGGAGATGCCATACAAGCTAAAACCCAACTGTACTGCTGAGCTCACCACGCAGCCCAACAACATCAACCTCATCATAGGTAGGTCTGTAGGAAGATCTCCTCAAGTAAGGAGACAACTGCAGGTGGGGGACTGCTCAACCCCTTAATCTGGCAGGGATGGTCCTGTCACTTAAATGTTGCTAAAGCAGCAATTTGCTGTTATGGGTTAAGCAAACCAATTTCTAACAATCTTAGACTACCTGTATGTCCCCAATACTTCACATACGCAGCATTAAAAGACATCCAGCAAATAAAAGTAGTGGACTATGTAAAACCTTATTGAAAGACTTAAAATATATAAAAAAAAAGCTGGCTTTGCCAACATATTCATCAATTTTAGACTGACTAGAAAGAGGACCCGACACACATTTATTAATTGCTTTTGCATTTACAACTGTAAGCCTCTTAAAATACTTCAAAACAATTCCAGATTTTCCGACTTTCTTATTGTTGTTAAAGAAATAAAATTAGGGTGGGAAAGCAGTCAAAAACCACGTATGTTTTACTAAAACCAACTCCTACGTTGTTTCAAGTCAGCTACACCTCTGTTTCAGACCCAACACCAGAACTGAGTCCAGCCCCATCGCCAGACCACCTCTAATGTTAATGAACATGTGAGTAAACCCCTTGGACACACAGGGCACAGCTTGTCTGGCTTCAGAGCAAGACCAGAAAATTATTTCTGCTTCTTTTCCCAAGGGGCTAAGCCTGCCCTAGGGTTTTGGCAGATTTTGGAAAGGTCCGAGCATCACAAGAGGCAGCACAGGCCCATTTGCAGGTGTGTGCTCATACCTGCATGTGACAGACCACCAGTTTTATCTTTGCTGTGGCAGCTGATTTTACTGTCATTTAAGGGAACAGATGGACTTGCTTATTTTGCATGTGTATTTCCAAGCAAATCAGCCAAGAATGGCCTGTGAATACAGCAAAGACAGACTCCTCTTGGAAAGGCTTTCCTTGGGCGTCCAACAAAAGAGAAAACGAAGAGCTAATACTGGAAGAGACCCAAGAGCTCTTTATATGAATAACTGCTAATGGGAAAAAGATGTCCCTGAGAGAGAGAGCTGGAGGCAAGTTGTGACAGTGGCTAATAACTCCCGGGGCTGTCAGGGCTGGGGATTATTTAATAGCCCAGTATGCCCGTGGCATTGGATGGACACCATTGCCTACTGAAATCCAGATGAATTTTGTTCAGCCTGCTCATAAATTACACCTGCAGATGAAGACAGAACTTTCTGGTTTTTTCCAGCATCAAATGAAATGTCTTTCCAGCAACACCTGGCCAGGGTTTCTGCTCCTGTCTCACACTCCTGGTATTTCCTTGGTCAAGCTGAATCCCACAACCATTTCAGCTTTCAATCTGCAATGGGAAGGTCAGACACTGTGAACAGAGGCCAAAGCCTTTGTTTACAGCCTCAAACAGGATTGCATTAGTTAAGCCTTAGCTGCTGTTCTCAATTTTCTTCATTCACACTACACACTGGCAGACGTTTTAGTTGAACGAAATTTGGCAATGGCTCTTGGACCTTCATCCTCCACTGTTCTTTTTTCGCCCCCAAACAGTTAAACCGACTATTTTCCCTTGCTATTAATGACAGATATTAAAGCATCTTGCCAGTGCCTAAGCAGAGCAAACAAACACATGCCTGTTCAGGAATGACTAGACTCAAACCATGAGGATCTGATAGCAATTAATGCCTATGTACAGAGACTTTTTAAATTTTATTTAAACATTTTCACACAGAGTAAGTGACAAGGTGCACAGGACTATATATCTATTAAACTAAACAAACCAGAAATTCAATCCCCAGAGGGTTGTGGAGGGATGACAACAGGAGAGCACAATGACTAGGACTGCAAAAACCTTCAGTCTCCTGACTGCATGCATGGTGGGCTTTCCCTGCTGATCAAGATGATATTACACCTGTGGGTTTTTTATGCTATGGTTTCAAATACGTAGCACAATCAGTACTATTTAGGAAGGACTAAGAACATCAAGACTTTGACTTCAAAAGTAGCCTTGAAATACTGCTTTTCATGTAACACAGCCAACAGGACCTTTTCTAATACCGATTCAGGATAAAATCTGAACTCCAACATCACCACATTTCCTGAACTAGGGAAGAACAAACTGCTCTGAAGATGTATTGCAGGTATTTATGGCACGCTCACCTTGCAGTTACAGGTGCCTTTGTGTTGGCAGAAAGCAGGTGGTTATCACAGCCTCCTCAGCAGCAAGCTCAAGGAAAGCTAATAAAGTGTATTAGAGATGGATATATCCAATGCAACTGTAGGAGTACAATTTAAAGGCTGTGGCATGAAAATCCACAGGTAAGATCCCTCTAAGGACACTTTACACTGGGTCAGACCCTTCGTCTCAGAAAGAAGGGTTATCAGTCTCCTTCTTACTATGGCCTTGCTGTTTTCACAGAACAAAAGCTCTGCAACATCAGTGGAGTGCCTTGACTGAGCCCAGTCAATCGCTGTCCCTCCAGACCTTAGGTCACACAGCAAAGAAAGCACTCACAGGCAATAAATTTCTGAAATTATGAAGAGCTTTTCCCCCGGCAGGCCACACTTTTCCCTGGATTGATTCACTCAATGTCATAACGCTGGCACAACACCTTGCAATGACTTTCAAGATGCAACAGGCAATGAATGTGTCAACTCCTGGACTGCACCACCAGCATATACTTGTAATACAGAACCTGTACAAACTAGTACACACACTTAACTCACATTGGTGGTGATCCCATGGCAATCAGCAGTGTGAAAAGTGCACGCACACAAACACTTCCACATGTCAGAGTCCTTCAACTGGTCTTTCCTGACATGAGTGGCCATGAAAGGCAAATGGCACTGAATGCAAACAGAGATTTATTATATTCCATTCAAAAGCTGCCTCGAGTCAGGTTAATCAAACTCACTCTGCCTGCATCGTTTTGTACATTCCCGATGTTTTATTTACACCTCTTTCACATTAGGAGAAAAAGATACTGGGTAATCCATGGGTCCCATCTGCCAATAAACGTCAGGACTGGAAGTTGTGTTGTTTGTTCAGCCCAGTAATGAGAGGTTTGTAACAAAATCATTCAACGCTAGCACCGTTTATTGACTTTGTAAAACAACCATTTTTCTAAGTCACTATCATTAATTGATCCCATGAAAGCCAAGCTTAAAAGGAAGAGAAAGCCCCATCAAACTAGCATAGCAAGGTTTCCCACTGGCAGCTCACTCGGGAACTGTCAGTCAGATTATTTCCAGGCTTAACCCCTGGAGCTCAAAAATCCTTTTGTGTCCACAACTAATGGGGAAGGTAAGCCAAAACATGTTGCTATCTGCTGTCCTTCCCCAGATCTCACCCAGCACCACCCCTCCTGAGCGAGTGTGCTCCAGTACCAAGTAGACCTGGAAATTTAAAATGTGATCTGCTTTACTCATTAGAGTTATTTTTAGAATCAGGAATGAACTTCAGATCACATCAAGTTCAGATGTGAAATGAAATACGCCCAATATCAGTAAGGGTCAGGAAAGTGTCCCTTTGTTCATTTACAAGGACTAGGTTTTAAAAACATTCAGATGCCCATATGTGCAGAAATACCCAAAGCAAGATCACCACTGTGCTTCTGGAACCCTGTTCTGAGTACCTCACCACATCTTCAGGTAGCTAAGATGGACTTCAAATGTCTTACTGCATTTCTTACTGAGAAAGAGCTGGACTTGACAACACGTTTAAACTTCTTTCACAATTAAGAGCGTTATTAAAGGTAAGAATCTTGATTCTTAATCAGATATCTCCAAAACAGAAGTACTTAGCCAAATCTTCATTTTAGGTTCAACACTTATTGCTGCATGAGAAGATTCTGATGGTATAGTCATAATTGTGTTTCATGTTTTACAATAGCAGATACCCACTGGTTATCCTGCAGGTTATTCTACCTGTGGCAGAACTTTAACATGCCAAAAACGCTTAAAATCCCACTAGCATTTATTTGTTTATTTTTTCAACAAGAATTGTATCCCCTGCAAAATTCACCTTCACCAAAACAGGAGTATTTCAATGGAATATATAATTTTCAGCAAAATCGTAATGGGTAAAAATCCAAGACAAGAGTTTCTGCTGTTTCATTTCAATACTGTCAAAACATGTCTGTTCAACAAGAACAGAGCAGGCACATTTCACCTTTGCCATTTTATTTAGACATATATATTAACTGAATTATATTTCTATTTATTTTACTCAATACCATTTTGTTTATACCTACCAAATGATTCATTATTTCCAAATGATTTTTCCAACCCTAGCTATTCTGTACAATTTTAAAATACTGCATTTCATTTCCGACTTTGAAGCCCTGTTCAATGTCTGAAGATAACCTGCAGAGCAGAAACAACATCCGCCCGCCAGTCCTAGCTCCTAAGCTTTATACTCTACACTTTTTTTCTATTAAATATAACCAACTGAGGGTTTAAGTCCAGAAAAACAAATTCTGTTCTGTATTTAACAAGCACTGAAGCTACGGGTTACTAAAAGGAAGAAACAAGTAAGGAAAAACAACAACAAAGTATCCAAAGACCTTTTAAGGGTCTAAAGGGAGTGAAACCACACAATGCTCTCCTGATAGTGTTCTGGACATACTTCACACATATCGTGGCTGATGGGCAGCCAGATTCACAGAAGGACTGCAAATTTCTTCCTGCAATGCTTCCTAGCACCAGACCAGGATCAAAAGTCCCAGCCCAAGGACATTTGCTCATTTTAAACGAGTGCACTGTGCTCCTTCCCTCCTTACCCCAGAAGTTGGACATGAGATTCATGCTGAAGGAAGAGCCGAGTTAATGCATGAGTGGCTTAGCAAGGTCATTAAGAGATTAAACTTGACATAGGTTAAGTTATAAACTGAGGTGTAGGAAGGGGTTTGGGCCAACACTGGGACTTCCAGACAAAATAAATGGATAAATCAGACTCAGAGAAGTTCATGAGAAGTCTAACACCATGAGAAGCAGTGGACCATTCCCACTCCCAAACATCCTCGGGTAGGAGAAGGAGGAACCTTCCTCCCCTGATACCCACCATCCAAAACTTAAGCCTCTGCTCTAAACAAGTCATGTGGGCACCTTAAAGAGGTACCTGACACCACGTCAAGATAAATATCTTAAAGCACACAGGATGGCTTGGTCTCAGGAGAAAGCTGTTCTTGCCCGCAGATGGAGCTTTCCCAATGGGTTTAAGATCAGTGTCAGAGCTCTAGACTACAAAATAAGATAAATTTCATTTGTGACAAGCAATCTGAGCTAATCCAACCACCACAGCAGTTCACAGATATATCACACAAGCAAACACGGACTGTACCCAACACACTTCTGCCATTTCCACCAACACCTTGCCAGGACCCTCCACACTGCCAGGCAGCTTCTCCAGCTAGTTTGCTCATTTTTAATGACGTTTTCCCAGGGAATCTGCCCTCAGTTTGAAAAACGCAACAGATGCATGCTAGAACCCACCAAAACCTAGCAAGGGGGATTTTTAACCTTTACAATGCCAGAAAAACATCATTCTGATTGCAAGGAGACATAGGCTTCTGACCCTCAAGGGACAGGTATCTTAGCATTCAAAAACTGACATGTACAGAAAAAGGCCTGGTATTTTTCTTGAAGGAAGGGAGCACCAGAATCAGGTACCTTGTGGTTTTGGTTTGTTACGGATTTTTGTTTGTTTGGGTTTTTTAATGTTTGTTTTTTTTAAAGTTTTCACAAGTTCCTGAAGTCACCTGTACTATAGAAATATATTCCTATGATTTTTTCTTTGACCACCAAAGCAAATGATGTGTACAGAGGAAAAAGCGATACATGTAATATCAACCATAGAGCTGATACGAAATAAAATACTTCCAAAATATTATGATATGGTAAGGCACATTCCTGGCTACTCTTAAAGGTGCCAAGTGTAATTCAGACTCTACTTCCTCCACTATGAGTAATCCAGCCACTACAAATTGTCATCAATAAAAAAATTTAAACCACATGGCTTAAAACACCCCGTGTATAAACACTAAGAGGATGTGTAAACTGGATCATAAATCTAGTGCTTTCAAATTCCAGTGCTGCAGCCAGCCAGACACAGGGCGTACATCCTGGATCAAGACAGCACTGCCTAATTACCCTAATTATTTCCCTGGAACAAAAGTTCTGAAGAGTTTTGGTTATGAAATGTTGATATGTTTCACTTCCCTCTGACAGCTCATTGGCCTAATGCCGCCTGGGAGAGAGGGAAGGCGCTTCCAGATAAAACCTTGCCCAGTTCTAAATGTTTCGCTATATTTATATTCATAATAATAACAACAAAAATTTGAACAGCGCATACAAAGAGATATTTTTGCCTTATAAAACAGAGATGAGGCGTGACACGGGCTGGGCTTCAGGTTCCCCCCCTCCCCTTCCTTTTACTGTGCTGTACTCAGAGTGTGGCAGGGAAGTACAGCAACCAGAAATTAGGAAAAACAACCTGGGCAATAGAGGTTGTGTCCACACATGCAAGTCATTTGGTGCAACAGGAGGAGCAGATCAGTAGGTCAAAACCATTGAACACTACAACTGTGTAAAGTTTTAGCTGGAGGGTTCAGGGTGGTCCACGAGCCCATCAGCCTGACTCCATGTGTGGACTGAAGGTGCTTGCAGGACTGGTTCAGACTCTTTGATCTCTCAGGGAGTGTATTTGGTGCACACGTGAAGTGGAGCGTCAGGCTTCCTTTCCTGCAAAGGAAAGTTAGGGTATCTGCTCCAAGGACACACTGTGATCCAAACAGGCATGCTGTAAGTCAGGGTTGTAAGAAGGATCTGCCTTAAAACTGTGCCACTGCTCTGAACCAAAATATTACCCTACGCACTGCTGGAATACAAACTATGGGGAAAGCAAAACAGCATGTTTGCCAAAAGCTATGGCATAGCAGGAAAACCAAACCTACTAGTGGAGTACATTGAGGAGACAGATTTATAGCTACACATAGGCTTGCAAAGTCATTAGAGACCTAAATGCATTTACAAACCAGAAAGATAGAGTCAAAGAAGATCCTTTAGGTTGAGTGGGTATCTTTGCATTTTTGCTTTATTAAAAACATATCTCAGCTGCCAATTCTTTCTCTCAGATTTGATTTTTGGCTTTCCCATCCTATCGAGAAAGAAAATTCCCTCTGGATAGAAATACACCTGCAGGAGGGAGATCAAATGTGAGCCTGGGCCTTCACTGCATTTATTTGCTCTTCTGCTCCCCATGAAGCCCAACCAAGGGATGTGACTGATGTGTTTGATTCATCTGTTTTCTGTCAACAGAGCCTTAGTTTCATGGGGGTTTTGTCAATTTATGAAGACCTCAAATTACTGCAAGAAATATAAACGACAGCTGAGTATGAAGGCTTTGCTTTGTTTCTACCCAAAGACATGAAGATATTCTTTGGTGCAGAGATCTCCCCTGACACCTCCCAGGGAGCTGATATCAAATCTAGTCCCGAGGGCGAGTTTCAGCCTGCAGTGCTGGGTGGGGTGCCCAAATCAGGGACATGATTAGCAGTAATAGTTTTCCATCAGACAAAAAGAAAAGAAAACAGCAGTTAAAGGTCATACCAGCAAAAGAATCAAAACGTGGTAACTTCCAGGGTGGAATAAGGAGAACAAACATCTAGCTCCTCACACCCTGCTTTTCCTGCGCTCCTATCCCAGCCGTGAGAGGAAGACGTAAGGGGCAAAATGCCAACAACATCCATGAAATTCAGATCTACATATAGCACGGTGAGAGATGTCCCTGAGCCACCAGCAGCAGTTTGCTTATATCTGCTCGCATAAGACGTCACCAAGGCAACTCCTTTCCTTAAGGGGATGTTTCGTAAAACTTCACAAGTGACAGGTTCACAGTCCTGCTCACGAAAGGCCATAAAAACCTGTATTCTCATTTTCCACTGCTCTAGCCATGATAGCTGTGATTTAGAGCCTGCAGTTTGGAGGCCTGATTGCTGCCGCACTGAGGAAGCGGCTCCGTGCATACCAATACCGTGGCTCCAGTTTGGCAGGCTAAAAGTCCCCTAAAACGGTGGTGAAGTGCTGCCATAGCTTTATATGACTTTGTTCCAAAACCCCAGCTATTTCTAAAATAAAGTGCTTAAAGAAAGTTCAGGGCTCCAATTACAGTATTTAAAAGGAAATGTACTGCTGGAGACCTCACAGTGCTCCTACTTGGATCCTCCTGCAAATCAGCACTCAAATGCTTCCAAATTGGTTCCTGCAGAGTAAAGTTACTAGAAATCAGGGCAGCAATTTTTTTTTTTTTACTTCATTTTTCAACGACTTTATATGGCTGGGAAGCAAGATGCATATTGAACGGATTTATGTTGATGCCCAGGGATGCTGTGATGTCGCAGTAAATGGCCACGATGCAGGTTTTTATGGCCACATAGCCATTGAGGTTTGCAATGCTCGGCCAATTCTGCCACGTGCCTGTTTTGTTCCATTTTAGTTAAAAAAATTAAAGGAAGAAGCTGTGCCATGAAGGAGGCCCCATAACCTGGAAGTGACTCCTGGCTCTGCCTGAACACAGTCAACTTTCCTGAGCCAAATCATCTGCTGAGGGTCAGGCTCCTGATGGACTCTTTGCCAGGGTAACATTCCTCTTCAGCCTCAACCATGCAGCGAGTTTCAGGTATTTATTTTAATCCCCGAGCAGAAATATCTACATGCACGACTCTCAAAGCAGGAAAAACCGCCCAAATCCTTTGTTGACAGAGATTATATAAATACCTACAAGGAACATTCAAGCAGGTATTAATTTACCATACAACATAAGTACTTGATTGAGAAGAAAATTTCTATTGAGCCTTTCATCCTGGAAAAGAGGTCTCAACAAAACAGAGGAAAACCAGTTCTGTTTTTGTTGAAAATGCTGAGTTCCTAGAAAGAAAGCAACCAAAGCCACTGAAAGGTCTGACATGGAAAAAAGCAGAAACAGGACAATGTGTTGAGAAGGGATTTCAAGAGAATTCCAGTCTTTTTAAGGGAATCTTTCTTGTGGAATGTTTGTTTTTCTAATCTACTGAGTCTCAGTTGTGGTCAGCACTCTTCATATTAGCTGCTGGGCTGACAAATACAAACCCACGTAATGCAAAGAAAACATGTGCAGAATGCAACACACAATGGGCACAAAAATACCCCGCTAAACCCACTATCACACTGTTTTCCAGCACAGGACAAGCACAAGCTTATGTCCGAAGGCAAAGGGTCCAACAGTCCACTCAGGTCTTAGCACCTTAACTGAAGTTGCTAAGTTTGGATAAATGCAACTCCTAAATGATAGCTGGAGAAAACTTCTTGCTAGCAGCATTTCCCAGTTTCTCTAATGCACGAGATAAAAATCGGCGTATTGGCATTCTGCACTAAGCTGACTCCAAACCAGAAATGATAAGCTGGATTTGTTTCAGGTTCCCTAGGTCTACACAGTGCTTGGAATAGTCCTGATAAGATTTTATCACAGATTATTTTTGCTGCAGGGAAAGCAAGGCTGCAGTAGAAAAATATAGCATTGTTTGTGCTAACAGGAAAATTAGAAAAAACTTGTAATTCTCATAAGATAATGTCGAAGGGACATATTCAGAGACATAAAGAGCTGCTGATCACACTGGGAGTTCTGTGTTTGTGCCTTAAAGGTTATCTAGACCCTAAGTAATTCCAAGTGCACCTCCTTGTCTTCTTTCCTGTACAGCTCTGAAAAAGCAGATGTGCGAGTTGCAAATGGCCCTGGTTGCTGGCACATCCTGCAGCACATCGCTCAGCCTCGCCACGCTTCTGCCTCCTACAGAGCCAACAGGCAGCCAGCCGCTGCAAGCATCACGGTAGGCAAGGCAAAAGGAATCCCAGAATGGCTTGGGTTGGAAGGGACCTTCAGGGATCATCTACTCCAACCCCCAATATCTAAAACTATGACAGTTTAAGGAATATTAAAGCTGACTTAATCTCTTCTTGAATATCTGACAGGACTGAACACACCATATTCTCATTCCTAATGTCTGCAGAAGGGTTATAAAAGCAAAGGCCAATACACTTTTTAAGCTGTTTCTACACAACCCCATTAAACATGCACAGAAACACAGAAGTCAGCCCGTAACAAGCTCTCTTACAAGTGCTTGATCACCTATGCTGAAACCGAGGAGTATTTGCACAGCACTGCATTCAGTTACTGCAGATGACGGTGGGGAAAATGCACATGACATGAGTGAGTCCTTACTTGCCAGGCTGCTCCCGAGGACTGAACCGAGAAAAGGTAAAGGAATACATCTGTTTTATACAGAGAGACTGTGTTTTCCCACTGAGATGCAGATTTTTTCTTTAATTTCCACATTTTCCACCATATAACCAGTATGTCTCGAGAACAGAGATGTTCAGGGTAACAGGTTGTTTAAAACTTATCTTTAAATTATTTATAATTAGCTACTTTTTACAAGGAGCTGCAGCTAAGAGATTTTTCCTAGAAAGGCAAGATAAGTTCAGTGGTAACTACAGGAAAGCTTTTTGTGGCAGAGTTGAGACAGAGACGAAGGTAAAGTGAAAGCTGTGAGAGAAAATAAACCCTAGGTGAGATACCATAGCACATCCTCATGCTGTAAATTAGCACCAGCTCTGTATGGCATTCTGTACCTGTTCATGCTTTCATTTTGATCTTTTTTCATCATTTGCCTTAGTTTTTATTAAACGGTACAAATTTCCTTTTGTTCTTTGGTGTAACAGTTAATGAATCTCTCTCTACCATACTGCTCAACACAGAGAGTGACATCCAAATGTTCCTAGAACCAAATTTTCATCTGCCCTTTTTTTCTACTAAGAACTATATACTACTGGATGGAAAAATATTTCTTAGAAAAATTAGTCAACTATCCCAGCTCCTCCTGATTAATAAGTCTTACTTATTGAGGAACTCATTTTAAGGAACACATTTACTTCCTCCTCCTGTTTTATACCTCAAATTTATGATGCAAGGCAGCAGCAGCAGCATTTGCAGGTCGGATGCATACCTAATTAGCTGTAGGTAATGGAACTTTCTGTATAAAGCTCTTCCCCAGTTCTAGTACTTCCCCAACAATGTCCTTCAAATTCACCTGTTTAAAGCTTCCCAACAAAGCTTCATGTAGCACAAGAAAGTACTTCAGAACCTACACTACAAAAGCTACACATTTGCTTTCCCAAGTTCTGATACATCCCAGTGGACCAAAGTTTCCTAACGAAGCTGGAGAGAAGCAGCAAAACAGGCATTGTGCATCAGCACGGGCTCCTACAAACCATCACAACAGCTATGCCCAACACTGCCCCGTCTCCAGTTCCCAGCCCCAATCCCTACCCACGAGCTACAAAGATGCCTTCAGATGATCAGTTGGGCACAGTTGCTGGGCTGAAAGATGCACTGGGGGCAACAACTATGCACTCTGCCTTTGTACCAAGAAAAACACTGTGGAGTCCTTGTCTAAGCAGGAATCAATCATCAAGTTCAGCTGCAACAGGTAAGATGTGCCCAGCTCTGTGAAAGGTGTTAAACAACAAATTTGAATTAAGGAGTTATCCCTCCCTGCCCTGAGCTGCTTGCTCACAACAACTGCGGCCAAAAAAAGAAAGGAAAAAAGGATTACTTTTAAGCCTGATTAGTTCACCCTCCAAGTTTCCAGTGCAGCCCCATAAAGAGCTGCATGGACATAATGACAAGGACGTGTGACAACTGAGGACCCAAAATGCAACCCAATTAAAATGTCAACTCTAAAATGTGAAACAATATCTTCTGATGCTGTTGCTTCTGACACTGCATCAAGTGAGATTTCATTTTTCTCTTGATTTCTGCAACATCAGCACCAGGCAGGACTGGGAGGCCAGTTCCCAGCCTCTGACCAAGTGCAGCACACCTCACCTGTGAGCCAGCGCTGTGGCACATCCCCTCCAGCAAGGAGAAACAGCAGTGCACACAATAGGGATGGTGGGACTCATCCCTAACATAAACTCCCCAACTGATGTCCAGGAGAGTGATAATAGCACTGCGTTGTGCCTCAGTAGTGCTGCTGCTATTAGCAGTGTTTATATTTAATATATCCTTGCAAAGATACTGCTTTGTTCTTTAGGAACAGGACTTTCTCCCTTAGTGTCCCGGTTTCCCCCTCTCCTACATAAAACTCTTGACTCAGTGGTTAACAAAAAAGAAAACAAAGTTGAGAGAAGGTCAAGCCACTCTTAAATGCATATGCATTAGAGTTCTCAGAAAGCAAAGTAATTGCACTGAAAATGATGAGCTAACAGGACCAGTGTGAAACCAAAAATTACGATTTGAGATGTGCTAATAAGCTCCAATATACACATTATTTCTCACTCAAAATAAGCCTGGGAAGCTTTAAAAATCAGGCTTCTTTTTGGAAAAATAATCCTGTCAGTGATGGCATTTATAATGCAATATGTACGTGAAGCCCTGGCTTGGCTCTGATCCCCCACATCTCCATCACCCCTATGGGAAACGGCAGCTCTCCCACGGGATGCATGCACAGCACTGTGCTCTGTGGGATGCTCCAGAGACCCACCAGTCCCTCCCCAGAGGGAACCTTAATTGATAACCCTGGGAGAAAACTAAAACCACCTACATACTTCTTGTTTGTTTTGAGTTTTTTCCTACAAGAAGTTTCTCCTCATTCTTCACCGACTACAAAAATTATTTAATGCATCCTCTTTCACCGAGGAAGAATAAGGCAATCAAATCACGACATCCTGGCATTTGTAGCAACTAATGGATATTAAACAGCATTTTCAAATCTGTCTAAATAATTTACAGTATCTCCCAAAGTTCCCTTGCTGTACGTACAGTTGCCGAGTTAAATGGTTTTACAATAGCAAAACATTTTTGGGAACAGCCTAAAGAAAGAGAGCATTCATCAACGGGTTTATAATATGGGTAAAAAGAGAAATGGATGCAGTATCTGCTAAGGGGACATCACATTATGATACATGCTTTAAGTAATTTGCAATTAAAAAAAAACAAAGGAAAAGAAGTATATTGTATTGTATCCCAGGGAGGCTCTTATTTGCCTACTGCTCTCTCTTTAGGCACTTTTAGCACCTGATTAATTAATAATTGTTGCTTGGGTTATGCTGCTTGGCAACTTCTGTACCCTGGCTGTGAATCATAATCTGGCACTAAAAATTTAATAGGTGCATTGCAATGCTGTCTGAGATGCACCCCGTTGAGTGTTAAATAACTTATTTCTTCCAAATATAATATTTAGGGGTTTTTTTTGAAGCTGAAAGCAGCATTATGCTTCGATAACTCTACCTGTCACCAATAGGAGTAATTAGCACTTGTGTTGTGTCATTGAGAGATAACCTGATAGAATCCAATTAGGGATTTGTTTTTAAAGCCATCACCACACTCAGCTGAGCTGCATTTCCACGCTGTGCAAAAGAGTTCATTGAACACAAGCAGTCAGCTGGGGGGTGTTTTCTTGCACCATTTGTAAAGGCTGAGCCCTGGGAGGCTGGCAGCAGTGGCACTGCAGATCTGTTCGGACAAGAAAGCTTCAAGGGTTTTCCCCAAAAGAACCACGTGAAAAATGAGTTTCCAGGACAAACAACAACAGAGGGAGAGAGAGACCTGCAGTACTGTCACTACAAGTAAGTAACAATGGCAGCAATGAAAGCAAAGCATCCCTCCTTCCAGCACCAATCCCGCAGCAATCACAGGGCTCGACATAACAGAGCGAACAGATTATTTTGGTACCAAACCCTGATTTGGCCAAACTCTTCAGCGAGAAAGACAGAGTGAGTCAGACTAAGTCAAAGATGAGGGCAGGAGTGCCAGCATACATCATTAACACAAGCAAAGCTGTACACCACAGCGCGTTTTGGGATGCCCACCTAAGGCCACCCACCTAGCAGTTATCTGCAGCCCACCAGGAGAGCATCTTGGGGCTTTGGGAGGGTCCGTCCCATCACCAGGGCTGTGCAACAGAACCGAGGGGAGCCAGTTAATGAATGCACTTCATTGCCAAGGAGCACAGAGGTGACAAATGAGACAAATTCCAACCTCACAGCAGCTCTCCCGCTGAGACTGCTGGCTATCAGTGGCCACACAAAGGCATCAGTCAGTGTCCACTGGCTAATCCGAAAACAGTGCAAAACTTCCAGGCAAGCTGGCAATCTTGGCTAGCAGGCAGGGAGAGCTGAGGGCATGACAGGCTCAGGAAAGTAATTTAAAACTGCATTTAAAACCACCATCAGCTCCCTGGCACAGCTGCGGTCCCTGCCCTGCAGTTCCACAGAGGCGGCAGGAGGAGCAGCTATTTGCCACACTGAGTAAGTGCCACAGAGCTCCAGGAAATGGGGCAAGCACTTGGAAGGATCTTGCCAGAGAAGCTTTCCAGAGGCCAGCTTGGCCTGGCTGAGTTCTTCAGAGCCACTCCACTGATCGGCATGGATCACTGTCCTGCAAGTTAAAAAATAATGTGCTTTCTGAACTTGAAGCCTATTGTTTTCATATATACAGATTAATTTCTGCATAAAACAGCAATAGGAGGTTCAACCAGCATATGTCACGAGTAATGGTTTTTAATTCTGACCTCACTGAAGTAGATGAAGGAGAGGAGCAAGTGGCTGCACTTCCCAGTACCGTCCAAAGAGTCTGCAGTCCCCGACTTGCCTCCATCAGAGGAGCTTACAGCAGCCAGGAGAGCACTAAAAATATGTCTGTGTGGCACAGGACAGGCAGCAATTACTCTTTCTTTGGTTGTTGTTGCTGTTGGTTGTGGTTTTGGGAGGAGAAGAAACAAACAAAAACCACATGCACTAAAATAACCGTAACAGCAAATTCTTTAATAATCTCAACCCACTCCCTCCGATGCTTGGCACAGATACCACTTGGCACAGCTTTTCTGGGCAGAGCTGAGCACTTCTCAAGTGCTAGCTTTTGAGATCACAAAGAATTTTGGAGATGCTGACAAGCTCTGTCAGGAGGTCTGAAAAACAGCACCGTTTTACAGCACTCAGAATCACAAACATTTGCCTTTGCCTTGTTATCACTTTCATGGAAAGAGAACAGAAATGAGTAATAAAGCTTTTAGTAGAACTAATTAAAATAAAATTACTCACAATTTACAACCTGTTCCTTCTGTATCCCTAAAAATAACATCAACAAAAAGACAGATATTCTGAACTCTCTATTAAACAGAAAAATCAAACAAAAAAAGTAAGTTTTTGCTTTCCCTTGGTTTTATATGTCAGCCAGAAAAAAAAAATACTGCCATTACGCCCACTTCTTCACCAGCAATAACTCTGGACAAAACCATTAAATAATGAAAAATTTATTCAACACATTTTGCCTTTTCTACTATGTGCAAATAATCCACAAATTAAAAGGAGACCAACTAGGGTTACCACTGTGAGGATTAAAAGCTTTGGAAGAAATACAAATGCTTGTGCTTCAGGGCATGTGCCGACCTCTAGTCAGGAAGAGCTGAACTAAAACTACAGCAAGTTCAATCACACACACCACCAGGAGAAAGGCTTCCCCAGACAGCCAGCACTGTCCCTTGCTAGAGATGGGCCACAGACCACAACTTCTGGTCTAGTCTGGGCACATATGAAAACCTTTTATTTGTTATCTGTTGATCAGACAATAACCTCAAAGCAGCACTTGGGCTCTCAGGGTGGTGGGTAACAGGAAGCTTCACTGCTAGAAAGCCTGAAAGGTATCACAGAAGTTTCCAGACAGCTTTTGCTCAGGATCCCACAGACCTCTACATACAAATAGCCACCTATTTTGTATGTGCACAGCCATACACCACCACTACTCATATACACACATACGAGCATGGGATTATGGTGGAGCCCAGTGCATCCATGGGGTCCTGCCCAGCCCAGGCAGTTTCCCACTCCAGCTTCGGTGTAGACCAGCGTGTCACACAACACAGAGCAGCTCGCATCAGGCACCGGAGGTGCCTTGTCTACAGGTGACAAGGTAAGCTACAGATGACAAGGTAAGCATGGGCAATTGCCATTTTTTTAAGCCACAGGAGAGTAGGAGGATGGCATCAACTACAAGACAAAAATGCTTCTTGCTGCATTTGGGAGACAAGCAAATTGGTGAAAAAGTGAATTCTCATCATCCCCAGGAACATTTTTCTGACTTACAGCCAAAAAAACATAGTTTGTGATGCATGAAAATCTCCTAGAACACATAATTCAAAGAACAGTATGAAGACAGAAAAATCCCTGTGATTTTTGGAAGTGCTTTTCAAACCAGCGACAGAGCAAGTAAAAATACATGAAATGAGACAGAGCTAAAATGAACTTATGACAAATGTTAAATATCGATGTAGCAATCGAGGACCAAAGAAAAAGCAGGAGAAAAAAGGGCCCATGATTAAGTGTCCTGCATTTCCTACTTGGATAGGCGATCCCAATAACGCTACAAACATCATCATGTCCCTTAGGGAGAATTAATACAAATATCACCTTTCTTAGAAAAGGCACCACCTCCCTCCTGCAGGCACATCAACAGCAAAGAAATTTGGGTTACTTTTTCAAGAGGATGTTAGCTCAACTCCCAAATGTTTCCTGGGTGCAGTAAAGTATCTCCTCAATCGTCACTGCAGCTTTATATAGAAAGGATCTCAAAGCACATTTCATGAAATCTGTGTAATTTCACAGATGGAGAAACTGAGAGACTCCTGCATTGCAACAGTGCCAGATTCCAAGTCCCAGATACCAAGTCCCATATACTAAGCCACTCTCTCAGTTCTGCAGCTCACGTATGTTCTGTGCTGCATCCTGGGACACACCAAGGACTCCCCAACACAGATTCAGAAAATCAGAATCACAGCTTTTAAAGCAGACACCGGCTGACCTCTTCAGCAGCACTGGAGTATTCTTCTTCTCCATTTTATTTGCTGCATTGTTTGTTTATTATCTTTCCATTTATTTTAAGTCCTGCTAAGCCCAGTGGAGAGCGTCTGCAGTCTATATTGTGCTAAACTGATCCTCCTCCTGCTTGTTCTCTTGTAGCATATGGCCATTGAGGTTATAGCCTCTCTTTCACTTCTGTGTCTAGCCTTATTACCTTAATTTTTTTTTAATACCAAAATCTATATGACACTTCTCTCTGCAGGCGTCTCTTCTGTCCAAACTCTGACTTTATCTCCACCTTTTTTCCCTTAACTACTCTGGATGTCCACAACGTAACAGTGCAACGCCTGGACCGCCACCAGAGGGTTCAGATGCAAGAAGGAGAAATCAGTGCTCGTGCTCAGATTATTTGTTATTTAATAGCAATTTATTAGCAATAACATTAGCCCTATTTGTTAACTGCAAATAATGAGCTATTGTTAAACCTTAGCATAGCAGAAATCTTCCTTTACTTACTCTCCATTTCCATCCAATTTCCACCCAATTTTCCATTTTCCTTTCCTGTTCCAGGCAACTTTCCGGTTAGTTCCTCCACAAATAGTTCATGACAGCTCTGGTATGTCAGGCACCTCTTTTTCTCATGGACCAGACAGAGCTCCTTGGAGAAAAGCAACGTCATCACGGAAAAAAGGATCGCAGGTCAATCTGTTCAAAACATTTTGACTAGGAACATTTCGTAACAAATCAACCTTTCCAACTGAAGTGCTGAGATTCATCAAGAGCTCATTCAGTTTTGCTTTAGATGCTACCAAGTGCTCTGATGTTCCTCGGTCGTGTTCGTACCGTTTTCACAGTTAGCCCCAAACCACTGTGATCCAAGCAGGCCTTCGTGGCATCACCCCAACCACCGACCTCAGACCTCAAGACAGAGATGGCTGGCTGATGCATTTAACACTAACAAAGCCAGAGGAGCACTCTTTGCAGACTGTTTTGTTTGTGTGGCTCATCACAAATTTAAATTTCTGCAATATCAAATCAACTCTTTCCACCAGTGTTCATGCATTAATTCCTTTCTCTTCCATCATTTGCATTTGATAAACGCATTTCTTGTTCAATTACAATTACCTTACTGAAAATCCACCCTATTTATAATCTTATCCACTATAAACTAAGGAAGTGATCTTGATGTGCCTGCTGAGAGGCTGGTTCATATGAAGTCTCACTCACCTTAATGGGTCTACTAACCCTCCCAAAGACATATATTGAATATAAACACCAAAACCCAGTCCTTACTTGTGGTGAAGAGACAAAAAGTGTTCTCAAGGCACTACCTGCAAGGATGAGCACACATAGCTAAGTGAAGAACATCTTCCTTTCCCATAAGAATAGGAAGTTGAAGACAAAAATTTTAACCCCTGTTAAAGAAGTGAGAAATTACGTAGCTTCAAACCAGGAAAAAAAAACCTTTCTATCTACAAAATGTCAAAGGTGGAAAGATGCTGCCCTTCTCATTACCCTTCTTCTGTCTTACAATGAATGGAAATTTATCACTGAGTGCTATTTTTTAACAGAAATAGCAGAGTTAAACAAACAGTTAAGGCTTGATCTTCAGGTAACGTAAATGAGAGCAGCTCCTTCAAAGTAAAATCTATTTATACCAGCTGTGGTCCTTGTAATGTTATTTCAAAGCATTCTTGTCATCTGCTACTGGCTTTACAAGGGGCAGAAGGCAGAAAATTTACCGAAAGCCAAAGGAAAAAGATAGTAATAAAGATCTCTCAGTGATGATTGCAGAATCGATACAACAACAGAGACTAAATGACTATGAATCATCTTGTTAAGTCTGGCCGGTCTGCAGGACTGCCCCAAAACAGCAAATAAACGAGAACAAAAACCCCAAAGTGACTTATCTGAGCCCCCGGCTACTAAACCTGTGCAGAGAACGTGATGCCATCTCAAGTGCCACATCCCTGGAATGCTGATGGACATGCCAACCTTTGCAAGCCCCCAGCCGGCGTGGCATGCTGTGCCCTTGTGCCTGCCGTGCATCCCAAGGGCAGAGCCAGGTTTCTGGGGCCTGGCGAGCTGCAGATGCCTGAGACAGAGAGCAAAACAACGGTGACATTGTTCCCCATGCATCACCTGGGTCACCACAGTTCACATCACTTTTTTCTCTCCAAACTTGGTAACTGCCTCCTATAAACATCACTCATTTCAACATTGGAAAAAAAAAATAGTAGTAGTAATACAACAGGGGGGAGCAAGGGAGAGCGCCCGCAATGACATGGGCACAAAGGTATGCAGGGAACGAGGAGGGAAGCAGCCCAGCTGCCCAGGGCCCTTAAACCACACTGGTTGGATGATGACCTTTTATGCACTGCCCACAGCTAAAGGTTTGTGATGTGCAAAGTCCTCCAACTCTGCTTTGCAGGGACTACAGAGGCTCATGAGTTATTAAAACAAGGCCTGATCGCCAGTCAGAATGAATAAAGCTGCTTGGAAAAGAGGGAGATAAAAGGTATGAAAACTTTACATAAGCAAGGATGCAGGTCAAAAATCTCCTGAAGGGATGGGTGTTTTGGGGCACGTCTGTTTTTGTCTTCATAGGCAACACTGATGCAAAAGAGAGATGTTAACATCAATTGTGATGCTGATGCCAAGACCCAAGCAGGGCAACAGCTCTTGGCTGGCTGGATATCGGTTTTCAAAAAAGAAAGCAATTGAAATTTCATTGTCACTTTACAGGACACCATTTCTGATCAGAAAGAGAGCTGAGGCAGTGACTTTCTTCTCCTCATCTTTTGCCACCATCACCCTCAATCGTTTTAACTTGTGTTTTGAAGAATATGAAACTCTCAGACCACTGGACCGTAAAGTCAATTGTGCTCTTTCTCTGCATAAATAATCAATCATCTCCAATCCCAACCTGGAGTAACTGCCAACAAAAGAAACTGAAGTTTTCTGTGCACACTCCACGTTATACATAGTTTATACAGATATACAAATATAGTCACAGTATATATATATTTATGATCTAAAAAGTTACATTTTCATTTCATTTCAGGGCAAAACATGAGCTTCCTGGTTTGTTAATTCTACTTTTCACAGACAAGAAGTTTTCCACAGAGACTTACATCTGGCTGACGACTTTGTGTAGGAAGAAGCTAAGCTTCTCAACAGCAAGGGTTGGCGGGGCTGGGTCCCTGTGTACCAAACAGATGGGCAAAATTTTCTGCTTGGACGTTATTTTTAAATGTGACGGGATCATCAAGACATTATATAGTAATTGTCACACCATGAATTCTTTGCCTGCCACAGATCAGGAACTGTAAATAAACTCCCAAGGCAACAGCTATCCTAGTGCGGGCTTTAATCTATCAAATATGGTAATTGTTAGCACAATCTAACGACTTGCTGGCTTGCAAATTAATCTCTCAGTCTTAGCAGTAAGGTGCATCTTCTAATAACTAATGCTTGGTATATGAAGTGTGGCTAATAAGATGCCTCTAATTCGAGAGTCTCACAACATCTCCCTTAAGGAGATAATTGCTCACATGGAAGGCCCTGATACCCAAAAGGCTGCAGAGAACAACACTCACCACCGCTCACCACCCACTCCCTACCACTGGAGGGGTATTCAGGGCAGACAACCCCTTGGCTGGAGTGCAGAGAAGGACACCACATGCTAAGAAAAAAATAGTATGGGATTGCAACTCTTCGACATACATGATTAGAAAGATCATGTAAGTTCTAACCCAGAAATACGTACCTGATTATTCGAGGTACCATGGTTTGCAGCCTCAGGGCCTCTCTCCCCAGCAACTCCTCGACATACATGATTAGAAAGATCATGTAAGTTCTAACCCAGAAATACGTACCTGATTATTCAAGGTACCATGGTCTGCAGCCTCAGGGCCTCTCCCCAGAGCTTTATCTGCATTATTGATCAGATTAACTATCCCCTTCCTAGTCCCTCCACGTGACCCCTCTCAGATGTGATTTTGTTTAAAAGACAACAATATTCAGGCAGGGAACTCCTCTTTGTTGAAGAGTGAAGATCTCACCTGTGCTCTAAGGCACCACGATGTTATAAATGCCAACAGTAGGGTTTATGCCTTTTCTAAGTAATGTCTTCCCAGCCTGCAGTGATTTCAAATCAAGCAGTGAGAAATCTGAAGAAAACAGAGGAGCCAACTATCACACAATATTAATGCAAAAGAAACATCCTGATATACTTAGACTTTCTCCCAAAGAAAGCTGGGGAGAAAGGGAATTTACAGCATAACTCCAAAATTGTAATTGGCTAGCAAATGCACCATCTCAGTTGACGTGAAAAATCAATTACATAGTTGCATGAGTTCATTTTGATGACAAAATGAACATATTTTTGTTAAGAATTAATCCCCCCAAAATCACTACCAGGACAAAGTGCATGCTGAGTGTCGGTCAGGGATGTGACACCAGACAAAGCAGGCTGAGCCCCCAGAAGCACAACACGAATCTGTGAACAGGTCAGAGATGCCAACTACCTTTATCACTGGGGTTAGCGAAGAGCACAGACACTCGCTGCCTCTCCATTATTTGTTAAGACCTGCGCTCGACCACCAAAACTAGCACAAGGCTCAGGCTGGGTTCTGGATAAAGCCCTGAGTACTTATGAAATCTGGATGGAGATAAAAACAAGCCCCTTTGCTCCTGATCTACCATGCCCAGAAACACAACAAACCTCATTCTCCACTTACTCAAATCTTTGTGAACGCAGAGGCATCCAAACCCCAGCAAGTGGGATCTCTCCCACTCCCAGGTCACATAAGTGTGAGAAGCTGATGAGCAGCTTTGAGAGAAGCCTGCTGCACATGCAAGACAAAATTTAAGGAAACAAGAGAAGGATTATGCAAGGGTATACGTGATGGGTATCGAAAACATTACCCCAGGGTACCTTGAGCACTTTTGATATTATACAGCAGCAACCAGTAACACTGAAAATTCTCTGTACAACACTGATGTTTTTCTGATTTATTTTGTTTTCACAGGAAGTTGCCAAAATATCTACTTTTCAGCGTGACGGCAGATCATTGCCAATCTGGTGAGACTGAGATACTTCTGGATTGGAAACTGACAGAAAAGTAGCAGAGCATTAAAGTTCATCGAAAGAAATGAGTCACTTGAACTGGAGAGGAAGCTACAGAATTTGATAGAAGAAATTGATATCAACTAATTAATGCTTATGATTGCTATTAGCAGCGGTTTTATAGAATTATAAAATAAATATCACTATATAAACAAAGTTGAAGAACTGATGTACAGAATCACTATACTTTCTTCAGCATATAACTGCTTGTTTAAGAAAAGAATAGTGGACTGATTCACCAATTAAGTTCAAAGGGCCAGTACATTATCAGAAGGCTGACACTGTATTGAGTGAGCTGGCACTTGCATTTTTAATTTAGTATTCAATTTTGTAGTTAAACTTTGTTGGCTATCTTATTTATATGAGACTTTTCTTGAAAAGCAAAAGGTACCTCTCTGGTAAGATTTACTGTTAGAATAACATTACCCTTACTTTTTCTGTGCATCCTTCTTTCTGACTCCTGTGTGGTTCAAACCTCTCTCCCTGCTGCAGCTGCTGAGCAGTAGCACAACAAAGGCATGTAACTGTTTAGCAAACGCTCTCCCTCAAACATTAAAAAGAGGGAAGGAGACTTGGCTGTTCCCATATGACAAATTCGCTTTACTCTTTTCAACCCCAAAGTTACGAAGAGGAGCACAGCAGTTTCTTCTCTACAGCTCCAAGTCTCGCAGCTCAGCATGGCGACACAGTAAATAAGCTGAGAAGTAGCATGTTCAGAAATTGCAATGTCTGGGTAAGAACAGCCAGACAAAATCTGCTCCAAGTCCTCGCTCCTACAGATGAGTGAATTCACACAGGTCTCCTCTGCATATCAGTCTGCAAATATTTAAATGAACAAGTTCTGCTCTCACCAGTTTAAAAACTTCACACCTGTGTCTCTTTACCAGGAGTTGAGTTTTATAGGCTCTGGGAGCAAGGGAAAAGAAAAGAGCAGGCACAGTTTACGAGCTGAAGGATGATAGTGAGACTGCAGGCATTCAGCTTTACATCCTCAATGGTGGAGAGGCTGGGAAACGAGCCCTGTAAAGGCCACACATTAATAACACCTCAAACTGGAGGCAACAAACATGCCCTGTAAAAGGTGATTTCCAAACTGGTGACAAAGCACGGGAGACAGCACACAGCTCTCCCCCAGGACAAGCACAGCCCCACGCCGCTTACTGGCATTGATAGGACCAGGCAGCGCGCAGCCCAAATGCCACACGCTGCCAGGACATCTTATCTGACCTCCTTGGTTCCAGAAACGTTGCTCCAGGTAAATGTGAAAAAGTAAAGAGCTGTAGCTTCTACAAGGGCAGGATCCCACAAAGTCAGTGACCTTTCCAGGAGAAGCATGGAGAAAAAAAACAAGCCTGTTTCCCGCTTGCAGCCTAATCCCATGAAGCTTTTACACGTGCTTAAGCTCATCCTCCCACAATAAAACACTTAAGATGATGCTTGAAGTTCATCATAACTACCATGGAAGCTTCACAAGATGCCTCTGGAGAATCTAGTCCTTGACTGCTCACTGAACTGGGTTCATTTGGCATTAAAGAGGACCATGTTCAGCCCTGCACTGGTCACGCACTGAAAAAGATCATCACCATCAAAACCAGCCTAAACACAGCAAATCCAATGCACACAGTCAAATCTGATAGAACTTCTCAAAATAAATTCCCAAAGTCCCATCTCAAACCTTCCAGCCACCTTCTAGCACGACTGCCATGGAGTGCTCCACACAGGCTATCCCTAACCTCATGGATCCCAACGCCACGGACACCGATGCAACGTCTGTCGACTGGAGATGGGAGGACCATGGAGTCATCAACTGAGGACCCCCCCAGCACAGGAGTCTCACAGGTACGTGCTCATCTCACACACCAAAATCGGGTTCTCCCACTCCACGTGGGGTTGTGACACACCACTTCTATGTGAAAAAGTGATACATAGTCACTAATTGCTCTAATTCATTACTGTTGCACCACCTCATTCAAAACATCATTGAGACCCAAGTTAGGAGCTAGATTGCTAAATACCCTTTAATCAAAATAGTCTTCAAACAAGGAAAGGCAGGCAGACAGCAGCCATTCTGCCTTCATCTGTCTTCTCTTGCTGCCAAAGCCCTTTCAGAGGCTCACCCATTTATCACTTAGATAGCAATCGTTAGCTCTTTTCATCCCAACTCCTACAGACTGATGAGGGTTGTTAAGACTTTTACTGGTTTTTTGTAACTACACACGGAGTTAGTGTTGTACTAACTTCTGTCTTCTTAGAAAAGTTCTCATTTAAAAGGGGGGCACTAAAAATAATACACAACACCGTACAGTCTCTTTGGAGCGTGCCCCTGGGTAGTGAACAAAAAAGGGAGATTTTAAAGCAAAAAGTAGGCAGTCACATACTGCAAGTCGACAGTGTTGACAACATCTGGATTTTATTCTCATGGCACTTCAGTAACCTTATTAAATATACACCTCAAAACAAGTCATTCTGGGTTAGAATTGTAGTTGTTTGCTCAAAATTACGAAGCAATTAAATTTAATCTCCAAAGAATATATGAAATGTATAATCTGGGCCACAAACTACACTGGCCATCCTTATTCATCATGGGCGCTATTCATGGGACCAGCACCAGGTCCAACAGACCGCAGGTGGGACGTGGCCAGGAGAGCCACCAGCAGTTTTCCCACAGCAAGGTCTGCTGGACAGGCACTTATTAAGACTTTGCTCCCCAAAATGAAATCGCCTCAATTTGCCTTGAAGGAGGAAGCACTGTCACCACCTCACCCTCCTCTGTCTGAGGATGCACAAGGGGTGGAGCAGAACAATCTCCTCTGCACATCTCACCCTGCTCATTTATTCCCTCACTGCCAAACACAAACCAGCCAGAGATGTTTGCATCCAGCTTTAGCTTGCTTTCAAACACCACCTGCTTTCCGATTTTGCAAAACATTTGGATGTCCATTTCAGGACATTAAGCTGTTTTATTTCAGTTTTGTTTAAGAAACATACAAAGAAGTTGATTGAGAAGGGGGAAATTAACAGTTTCTTTCCAGTTACTAAGCTCAGCAGTCTGAAACCACAACTGTTAGGGAGAGGAAAAACAAAAACTGAAAAACAAACACTGAAAAAAACCAAACCAACCACGTAAAAACAAACAAACAAACCCCAAGAAAAGTAGTTATCTTCTAGAAAACTTTTACTTAAACCAAACAAGATATTCTTAGCAGGAAAGTTATTCATGAGAGAAAGTTTGTCCAGCTCTAGAAATAACTGAGATAACACAACACTGAAGTAAATGAACAAGGCTACCAGTGTTCTTTAAATTCAGATTTGTGGACACAAATTTATTCAAGGCCATGAAAACACATGAACTGAACGCTCATCACCTTTAGCATCCAACTCGCCACCTCCCATCCCAGTTCCTCACGTTCACTCCACAGCAAGCAGTCTTCCTTGGGCAGGCCAGAGAATCCTTCATCGACAGCATCAGTTTTGCCATCCCACCACACCAGGCTCAGCCCCACAGTGCAGAGACTCATACAGCAAAAACTGGGTCTTTATTGGGAATGGTGGGTACCTGCAGAGAGCCTTTTCTGAGGCTATGTGACAACTGAAAGCAGAGCAGAAGAAATTACCTATGTCCCTCTACCAAAAAATACCTCATCTATCAAAAAAAAAAAAAAGAGAAAAGAAAAAGTGCTCTATAGGCTGAAAACTGCTGACTTACATTTGTTCAACTAATGTCCAATTATTATTACACGAAACCCTACATGGAAAAAAAGAAGTCTAATAAGAAAACTAATGAAAATTAAGTATTTTACAAGAAAGTTACCTAAGCATGAAGTCAACTAGATATCACACTGGTTTTCAAATCCAACGGCACCAACACGGCAAAGGCTGGCACCTGCACAGGAACGCATTCTCAGACATGGACAATATTGGGTGAGCCAAAATCTTCCAGAAGTCCAGCTTCACCATGGGACCTTTATTGTTTTTTCCTAAATATACATTTTAATACAACACCGGGCTTCCCATCCGGTATTTGAAAACAGTTCTCTGTGCAGCATTTTGAACAGAAACTTTTGCAAATAAATGTTTGGGAAGAGGAAACAGAGGAGGTCCAAAGGGAACAGAAGCTGCAGCCCCAAACTGCTGAGGATTAGCGATGCATGACAAGGGGTTCAGCCCCTCTGCAGCCCGCTGTCCTGCCTAAATGAAATGGGTAGCAAACTGTTACATTGCTTGCAATTCTTTACTTCTTTAGTTTCGACTTTTAAAAGATTATAAGCTTAATAAAAGCCTCTGCCGCACTTCAGTGCAAACAGATTTCACTGCTACGCTCTTTACCGACTTCCGTAAAGCCACGCTAATTACTCTGAAAGGCTAATGGGAGGAGAAAAGAAAGAGATACACACAAACACACACATATTCCTAGTGACCCTCACGGGTGAAAGAGGGCTACAGCCCCACAGCTTGGCCAGCCCTATTGACAGAACAAAGGAGCTTCTGGCCTGGCAGCGGAGAGCAAAAACTGTGGACGCAGAAAGCAGAACGGGGAGGGAGAGAGAAAAAAAGGGAAGAAAGAAAAGGAAGTAACACTCATTCTTGTGTTGTGAGGTCCTTACTATGCAAAGCTTTCATGCTGCAATGAAAAGTGCTATTGAGAGAAGGTGGAGAGGACCAAAACACTGGGAGGCAAACGAGCAAACACGCTGCAGTGCCTGCTGCGAGGGGGCAGGGACCCTTCAACAGCACCGGCATCGCCTTCAACCACAGAAATTACTTAGGAACCCACATGATACAATAGGCATCTGTTTTTAAATGACTGAAATAACTACTTTATTGACAGATTTGTTCCTATTATGCTGCTAACAACCTGCAGGTGCATACCACCTACGTGCATCATGGATAGTGCAAACCTAACACAAGACACCACAAGACGGATCACATATTCACCTTTACTGTGCGCGTGTGTCATGTTTAGGATAGTCACCTAAAATCAGATCTACTTTTCTGTATAAAGAGAAGAAGAGAAATTGAATTATGAGCAAACACAGTTCAGTCGGATGGGCAGAAACAGCAGGAGAGCCCCAAGCTGTTAGGGACAGTCCTGGCTATAGCCACCCCTTGGGCTTGCAGCAAGAGGATTTACCTCTCCCAGGCTCACAGACAGAAGCCTGTCTCTTGCCATAGTCCTGCAAAACTGCAAACGCCAAACACTGCAATTTACCACAGGCATTGATAATAACAACAGTGTATCTCACTTCAGCGGAATAAATCACCATGAAGTTTAAAAACTCTCCTCAATCCTTCTTTCCAAAAAAAAGCCCTCTAAACAGTCCCACCAATACAGATTAAAATGTTTCATGTGCTGAAGTTAGCACATGCTGGGCTGCTTTGCTCACTGAAGTCCTTCCCTGCAGCAGAGAGCACCAGGACACGATCTGTATGTACCAGGTGCTCCCACTCAGTTAAGAAAAAAATGCCATTTTAGAGGTTTTCCACATTTTTGCTATTGGATAAAACACTAGGAAATATGAGCCACAAATAGCATTGTGCATTTTTTTTGTCTGGGTCCAGCTCTCAGCAATTCAAGGGCATTTTACTCAAGTAAGGAAATCACAAGGCTTACACCTTAGATCTCATTTCATAACGAGTACTACTTGAGTTAGGATTATTTTCACCCATAAATCTCAAAGGAAATCTTATTTTCATCATTTTCCTGTTTGGCAGAAAACAGGAGGAAAAGTGTAAAAGAGAGATTTCCTTTTGGAGAGGAGAAATCCCTCGCCAACAGCTGAAAATGGGACAAAAGTGTAACCAGGTACCCCTCACCTTGCCACACTTTCATCAGAGCCTCACCATCTGCCTGAGCCTTTGAGAAACCACACAAGTTTGGATCCCTTGGGAAATGTGTTTGGGAAGTCCTCTACGAAACATGTAATATTTATCCCCTCACCCCTGAAGTCTTGGTATCTTCACAAGTGACAACGAGCCCTTTTCAGCACAAAGAAAGCAAGCATTTTCTGGCTTTCCATGTTAATTATACTTTAAAAATAAGTATACTGTAGCCATGGGAGGAAAAAAAGGGGTGGGAGAGAGAAACACTGTTACAATAGCCACACATTGACAACCTAACAGACACAAACTAATTATTTTGTGTCTTTCCCAGCAAGTTTCATTCAATTAGCTGCACCGCTGAGTTCAAAAGGTGACTGAGGCCTATTTCGCTTTATGGAATTACAGTCCCTCAATGAAGTATGCAAAGAAATGGGAAGTCTTAGATTTAAGCTCAGCTGCCTTGGCTAAATATTGAAAGAAGCAGAGAGGCAGGAGAAAGAGGAAAGCACTCTGCATTCAGATCTCGTCTGCAGCGGAACAATTAATTTCCCACTCTGCGATGAGATGACTGACCCACTGGTGTGGCGCACACATAAATGTTTGTCTATCGGCACTCAAAATGTAAGTCGTACATACTACCAGTAACAGCTGAAAGTCTCAAAATAGTCACCCTCGCACCCAAAAGCTGATCCTTTTAGCTATGTTTTAAAATCACTTATTTTTTTTTTCTCCTCAGACTAATGGCCTTTTTCCTGCCCTTAATGCTTCTGTCATTATTTTGTTATGTTATTAAGCAACTTCTTAATCTCCTTTGTTCATCCATCCTGATGAGGGGGAACATACACATTTGGCTTCTTTTCAACAAATAAGTCACTTTGGATGCTCAGGGCACTACTTCATTGTGGGCTAAGGAGCAGGAGGACAATAAAGAGAGATGTAAAATGAACTTAAAGAATGATGATCCCAATCTTTTCACTGACCCCTTGCAGGAGGCTTGCTGTGCCTGGCTGCACAGCCAAATGATGTGCATCAGTGCCTGCTTACAGTATCACGCTGAGGTCTCCAAGTCTTTGCTTGCATTAGGACAGGTTTCCAATGACTGAGGATCCAGAGAGGTTCAAGGGCTCCTTTGATCTGATATCCAACCCCAGTTTTGCAGATTACCAAAGAACCACCTTGCTCAGTAGCATCAGGATGGATTTAGCTTCTAGCACCAGCAGTGACAGCTCAAGCAACAAAAGAATAACAACAACAACAAAACAAAACAAAACAAGAAAGCCAGTCTTGACAATAATCTCACAAAAGACAGGAACAAAGTAAGTTCTCAAGTCTCACAGGCTTTATGGACCTCCCAGGTAACACTCTGCCTGCAGCCACAGGTTTCCCTCTGTATCTCCCCAGTACCATTCAAACTTTCTTTGACCAACAAAATCCAGACCTGCAGCCATACTCCGACCTGCTGCAAAATACTCCTCAGGCACAAGAGCCCTGGCTGCCAACAGCACCGGTCATGGTAATGCTCTAAGCCCTGCTCTGATGTACAGCAGGCAGCTGGAGACTCACAGCAGCCACGAAGAGCACACCTCCTCAGCTGAAACTTGGTAGGAGCTTTATCCATTTCTTTTTGCAAGAATAACGAAGCTCCTTTGAACTTACCCAGTGACTTTAGTGCATTACTGACTTACCCATGCCCCATGGACTGTGGTTTTCAAGTTCGCATTGCAAGATACCAAGCAGTGCAAGCTATCCACCAAAAACCTAAACAATTCAGCCCATCCACTTTAGAAGGGCACGTCTGTGTTTTGCAACTTACTGTATATTTATCCCTAAACAGTTGTGGCTGTGGGATGGCACTGACACCAGGCAACACCATGCAGATCAAGGAGCCTCTTGGTCAGCCCTTCTGTTTAAGTTCTACAGGCATGACAACACTCCACAGGCGTGGGCATGCATGGCCTCTGCTGCATACATCACCCCAGAACAGGGGCCTTGAGCCTCAGCTGCTCTGCACAATACATTAAATTAAATACCTAATGCATGGCCTCTGCTGCATACATCACCCCAGAACAGGGGCCTTGAGCCTCAGCTGCTCTGCACAATACAACCACTTTAAAAAAAATTACAAATACCTAAAATAACCTATACTAGCAGGGGTCATATTTACTTCCATTGACTGTTATCTTGATTTCCTCACAAGAATGCATGGCGAGCACACAGGTATATATTTCAAACAGCCTCCGATTCAGAATATATAACTATCACTATAAACTGCAGAAGTATTGGTCTAACACACTATTTAAAATCCAAACAGCTCATAACAAACACAACAGGCTGACTCAATGACAGACACATTTTTCATGTATTCATTTCTGTTAAAGCACGTGTAATGTTAAAAGCAGCAGATGATTAAATAGATGAGAGTCACAAGATGTTAGGTAAAAAGGTGCTAATTACTGTATCAGTAATTAAAGTGATCTTTCCATTATTCTTGTTTTACAGGTATCATAGTCGTTGCCCTTGTAAAAGATGTAGTTTCTGCCTTCCGTAGCTTGATAACTGTTCAGTTCTACTTTCTTTGCTAATAACCATTGGCACACCTGGGCCCTGTTTAGACAGCTATATGCTGTTCAGGTATAAGAAATTCAGCAGCATATAATCAGAGGAAAATACAGCTTGGAAAATATACCTGCAAGAATGATGCTTACAGATGATCTGACTCTACTACCTGAACCCACTTCTTTTCCCCTGGAAGGTTTATGCTCAAGTAAAACAGAATAAGCATATCTAATTTTTATTAGAAAAACTATTAATTACCTCAGGATTTAAAAAACAAAAAAGTCACCAAGATAACAGACATGTCGGGATTCTTATAATGACAAATCTAATATGTGTAATTCACATTGCATCCAAAATAGCCCTTCTACTGATGGCAACCTTCAACTTCCTTTCCAGCATGATTTACTTTGATTAGTGAACTAGCAACAGGACATTCAGGCTGGTGCACGCTTGGTGCACTTCAGTCCAAAAGCTTTCTTCTGTGCTTGCACTTTATAAACTGGAGGTTAATAATAAAATGAAACTGAGAAGCAAGCAGAAAAAGGTCTTTAAAAATACCCACAAAACCAACAGCAATAATGATCTACTAAACAGGTATCTGTAACAAAAGCTTAGGAAAAGGGGAAGGAGCAGAAGAGATGCAGGATAGGGCAAAGTCCACTGAGTGCAGTTGGTACTGCCTGAACATGTTTCAGCAATCATCTTACAGGCATAAATACACAATTTTAGTAATTGAAACGGAAAGTTTGTCAAAAACAAAGACAACCCTCCTCTGACAAGTACGAGCTGGCATGAATAATACTTATTCGTGCCCTGATAGTATGCATCAGGATACCGTAACTATGAGCAGCCCCTGCACATGCACTTACACTAACCTTAAAACACTCCAAAGAAGCTAAATGGAAATGGAAGCAGACTTGGCAACAGTCTGTTTTTTCTGAAGCACAGCAGAGGGACATTATATGTGGGGAAGACCAAATTAGGTCAGAGGAAGATAAGAACTCATCATCATGGCTAGGCATCGCGAGTGAAGATAAGGGAAGGACACTACCCACACTTGCTGCAAGTGCACTGATGGCTAAAAAGGCCATTGTGGGATAGGCAAGACCGGTTGCAAAAGGCACATTGGAAAGTCTCCTTAGGTGGTACTGGCAAGGCACGGTTCTTTCTGCATTGTCTTTTCTCCTCAGGACTGATTCTACGTGCGTTCTCAAAGGAGACAGCAGCATCATGAATGGTGTGACTCTATGTCTCCCAATTGGAGGCCAGGGTGGACCACTGATGGTAGTCAATATGGCCAAATTGTTTCAGGGAGTCCTTGTATCTCCTCTTTGGGGCTCCTCTATTGCGGCAGCTGGTGGCAAGTTCACCATAGAGCACGATCTTAGGGGAGGCGGTGATCCTCATCCTGGAGACATGCCCTGCCCAGCGCAGCTGCATCCTCAGCAGCACGGCCTCAACACTGGTGACCCCTGCCTGTTCAAGGACAGTGATACCAGTCGCACAGTCAGTCCAGTGGATGTTTAGGATTGTACGGAGGCAGCACTGATGGAAGCATTCAAGGAGTCGCACATGGTGGCGGTAGATGACCCATGATTCAGATCCATATAAAAAGAAGATATATCCACACCTTAAACATCCTTTAGGGTCTGCTCAGATACAGTGTCCTAATGAAGGGGATGGTCACCACGACAGCTGTATAGAAACAATTTTATTTTTGCAGAGCACTCACTGCACAGAGTTGTAGGAGTAACCACCTCTAGAAGGATTAAGACAGCAAAAAAAATCCAGCCACAACCAGCTGGGAAATTCAGGGAGCGATCATTCACCTCAACCAGATGACTTTCGCCCTGGGGACCCGAGATTTGGCTGCAGGCACAAATGCACACAAGCAATATTATAAAAGACAAATGTCCTCTCAACCTTTAAGGCCAGACTGCGTTGTGCCAGAACCATCCTCTTTGTCCACATGGGAATTTTGGGAAAGTGCAACGTACAACTTTGCCAAGAGCTTCCAAGTGACCCTAGGAGCTGCAAGGAGGTGGCAGGACACAGCACTCATGCCAATGCTGAGGTGTACATCAGACACCAGCTATGCACAGCTATTAGGACCTCTCCTCAATCTATTGAGTAGCACCTTCCAAAATGCACCCATACATATTTATATTTTATTTATATTAGAAACAAACAAAAAGCCTAGCAGGGAAAAATATATATATATTTACATAAACATAGGAAAAAATAACTGGAGAGAACAGGGGCAGCAGAGAAGCTCTGTGGCAAGGCCAGTGCCTGGGCAGGAGCTCAGGGACACAGGAGTGAACCATTTCAGCAGCCGTTTTCCATAGAAAATAAGCATTAACTGTCAAGGAACTGTAAAGAAATACTGATGCAGTTAAGTATGCAAATATTTTGTGGTTGACAAAGGAAGTGATAGAGCATTTTTTTCATCATTTTCTTCCTTGTGGTAAAAGAAGGCTCCGAACCTCTCGTTAGAGGCATCAAACAGCCTTACCATCACCCTCACATTTGACACTTTAAATCCGTAAGTATACAAAAATGCATGTATATAGGCACCAAACATACTCCCCCCCTTTCAGAAACAAAGTGTCAGTTTTAAATATTTCCACTTTACTTGCTTTGAATTGCCGGAGATCAAATGAGTCAATTAAGTGCTGTGTCTTTTTTGTTAGGAGGCGAGATGAAAGTAATTTGCTGCTCAGTGCATCTGTTTCCTCATCAGCACAGTAAGGACCAGGCTAATTAGGGGAGGAAAACAATATGGTCATATGGATAGGCCAGATTGCCTGTCACTCAGCTATTCAGCGGGCAGGTTGTGCTATGAGGACAGTAAACAGATGAGAAGCCTTCATCTCCTTTCTCACCATGCCTCAGAAAGCAAAAATGGACTTCAAGCACTCAGATGGTTACCCAAGTATTTTTAGCATTAATCCCAAAAGGTTCCTCCCCAAGTCCTGTCATCGCTTATGTGCCCATGATGAATGTCACTGCTCTTTGCTCCAGCGAGGAGCCACATGCCAAGGTTTCTATTTTAGCAGCTCGCTGGTGCCGAGGTCGGGCACACTGCACCGCTTGCTCACCCAGGTGGGCAAGGGGTGACCCCAGCTCACACTGCGGGAAGCACGGCCAGGCTGTAGCACTGGCGTGTGGAATTTATTACCAATTAAATGTGCAATGCTAATGAGGTCATTCCAATTCCCACTTGTATTGACTTTAATCTACATTACAAGGCAGTGCTCCACTAAAGCAGACTTGGTGTGAGTGAACGTGGGGCTCTCCCTGCTCTGAAGTCTCCCTGCCCAGCAAACGGAGGCACCCATCCAGAGGGTGCGTGATTTTGTAATGTATCAGTATCTTCAAAAGCTCTGCCTCCCTAATGCCTCCTACACTATATTTCTAACATACGTGTTTTGAAAACAACTGAAACTTGTGAGAAGCAGTGCAACATGAAGACCCATCTAAAAGCATCTAAAACTCCCTTCACCACCCGACACTGAAAATTCCCAATTATTTTTCATAATTTTTAGTTTCAATAGATTAAATTAGGCATATTATTTCATTCTCAAATGCCTCTGACTATGCAGTGTTGCAGAACCACAGACCCCGACTCAACAATCGCATGGGCAAGTGCCCTGATTCAGCTTTAAATCACTGATCCTAAATCTGATGTCAAAAATTATCTTCTTGGTAAACTGCATACATGCAAGTGCATGAGAAAAACAACTGCAAGGAGACGAGCTAGAGATAAGTAATTCCCAGTCACTCATACGCAATTCCACTGAGGCATTTCTGTTTATTAGAAGAAGATACGGAATATCAGAGGAAGTTCATTTATTCACTGGCCTGTAAAATCAAGCAACAGTAGACATTATATTCACTACATATAAGCTTTATTTGCTACTACAAGATGAAATGGCATAAGGTACAGAAAACAAGTTAACTCATATCGAGCATATCATGAAGGCAATCAACCTAAGGGCTTCACATCTCCCTGTCAGCCACCACAAGACACAGACTGAGCACTCAATACTGCAAACACAGCTCCTATTTAAAAAAAAAAAAATTGTATTTATTTTAATACAGTATTCCCAGTAGATCTCTGGTTTCTCATTGATCAGAAACACACCAATAAAGGTTGCTCCTCAAGCAGGGAACAGTTTTACAGGGCTTGCTAAAAAAAAAAAAACTACACGCACAAAACAAAACCCAACACAAAAAACCACAAACAAACAAAACCCCACAAAACACAGGAAACCCAAAGCAGAGTTGTGAAGGAGCCCACCCTTCTTTGCACGCTGGGGGGGACATGTTCATTTACAAGCCATTTTAAAATCTACCTGGGAGCATCTTAATTCCTGAGCCAAAAATGAGTCCACTTCCATTTCAGATTTTGACACACATAGCACACTGCCCTTGACCCAATGGCTTTGCTTAAACCAAAGCAGCTCTTTGCTACCATTCTGACGGTTTGAGATGAGTCACAGAGAAATCGAGATCCCTAAATAAACAAACATCCAAAACCACAGATCAGACTACAGATCTCCCTCTGATTTTCAAATCTTTATCCTTGCACCTTCACTGGATCTCACAGAAATTGCGTTTCTGCCTTACCAACTCTTCACATCATTATTTACTGAGAGCCTACAACACGCCGAACTCCTCAAACACATGAAGCTTTTTCTGATGACAGATAGCAAGGAATAGGGGCCAGTATTTGAGAGCAGCTATGATTATATACAGTAGCACAGGTGAAAATAAATAAGTAATAAGTCAATATGCCGTGTATTCATTAGGAGTACATAAACTCCTTTAGTCACAGCTTTATTGCCCGAGTACCTCACAAAATCAGGGGCAGAAATGATGATTCTTATCTTTCCACTTCTTAAAGCCATTTAAATTGTTCCTTCCTACAGTGTGTAAACATTTGTCTAAATGGTATAATCAAATCTAGCGAACTATGCAGAAAACATCAGTGGCTGGAATAGCAAACCAGGCATTTGCCATTAAGCAAATTCAGGGAAAAAGTCACCTCCTCCTCAAGAACAAACACTTGATGGAGTGGCCATGAGTCAGACAAAAGGGAAACACAGGGGGATGCGGACAACTGGCTTGTGAGCAACAGGGATCCACGCTCTGCTCAGGTGCGCCACCAAACCTTTGACACCACTGCTTCGCCATCTCTTGCTCAAGGGTCTGAGCCAGAAAGTAGTGGGAGCCCAGAAAGGCCTTCTGGGGAGAATTTTATATATGTTGGTGTTACTCTTGTATCCTCCAAAGCATATAAACGATGTTCACTCTCAGAGCCAGGTTACTGGACAAAGAAGACCATGGCTTCACAGAATCACAGAATATGAGGAG
>NW_010171023.1:2397-9888 GCF_000695765.1 Mesitornis unicolor | reverse complement strand
TAGGCTGAGTCAATGGGCTGAGGCCAACTGTGTGAGCTTTAACAAGACCAAGTGCCGAGTTCTGCACTTCGGTCGCAATAACCCTATGCAGCGTTACAGGCTTCAGGACGAGTGACTGGAAAGCTGCCAGGCATAAAAGGACCTTGGGGTGTTTGTGGACAGCAGGGTGACCGAGAGCCAGCAATGTGCTCTTGTGGCCAAGAAGGCCAGTGGCATCCTGGTGTGTATGAGAAGGAATGTGGTTAGTAGGCCGAGAGAGGTTCTCCTTCCCTTCAACTGTGCCCTGGTGCAACCCCATCTGGAATATTGTGTCCAGTTCTCCCCCCCTCAGTTCAAGAAGGACAGGGAATTGCTTGAAAGAGTCCAGTGCAGAGAAATAAAAATTATTAAGAGAATGGAGCATCTCTCTTGTGAGGAACAGCTGAGGGAGCTGGGTCTCTTTACCTTGAAGAAGAGACTGAGAGGTGACCTCATTCATGTTTATAAATTTGTAAAGGGCGAGTGTCAGGAGGAAGGAGCCAGGCTTTTCTCAGTGATAGCCAATGACAGGGGACAAGGGGCAATGGGAGTAAGCTGGAGCATAGGAGGTTCTATCTGAACAAGAGGAAAAACTTTTTTACTGTAAGGGTGACAAAGCACTGGGACAGACTGCCCAGAGAGGTTGTGGAGTCTCCTTCTCTGGAGAAATTCAAGACCCACCTGGACATGTTCCTATGTGACCTAGCCTAAGTGATCCTGCTCTGGCAGGGTGGTTGGACTAGATTATTTTTCGAGGTCCCTTCCACCTTCTAATATTTTGTGATTCTGTGTGATTTTGTGATTCTGTGTTATACAACCAAGTATTTTTTTTATTGTAACTTCTTTTCAGTTTATAAATCCTTTACACTTGAAATACCCATCCAGATCATGATTCTGATAAATTATTGGCAGTGGATGTTTAAGAAAGAAAAGAGAAAAGATAATTTGCATGACCTGAATTTCCTCTGACTCACACTTCTGTCAATCATTTGATTAAGGAAACCTAGATACAGAGGAGTCACTGTGTTTGGTAAGTATCTGTGAGCCCATATTTCACAAATTGACCTAGATCTCATCTCTTCTTTCTTTGTCCTTCTCATTTATACCAATGTAACAATGTAGCAATGTTTTCTCTATTCAGTTACTTCTTCCATAAAACCATGTTATATTGTTTATGCTTTTTGAAACAGTGAAAGAATACTTCCCCTTCACCTTCTCTAAATATTACTAATTTAATCACATAGATCTTGCTTCTCTCTCTTATATGCCATAAAATTATTAAGGTTGGAAAAGACCTTTAAGATCATCAAGTCCAACCATCAACACAACACCTCCATGCCCATTACACCGTGTCCCAGAATGCCACATCTATATTGCTTTTGAACACCTTCAGGGATGGTGAAACCACCACTTCCTTGGGTAGCCTGTTCCAATGCTTGACTATGCTTTCAGTAAAGATATTTTTCCTAATATCCAATTTAAACCTCCTCTGGCAACTTGAGGCCATTTATTCTCATCCTATTCCTAGTTGCTTGGGTGAAAAGACCAACACCCACCTTGTTACAGCCTCCTTTCAGGTATCTGTAGAGACTAATAAGATCTCCTTTCAGCCTCCTCTTCTCCAGACTAAACAATCCCAGTTCCTTCAGCCACTCCTCATAAGACTTGTGCTCCATACTCTTCACCAACTTTGTTGCCCTTCTTCTGAACACACTCCAGTGTTTCAATGTCCTTCTTGTAGTGAGTGACCCAAAACTGAACACAGTATTCAAGGTGTGGCCTCACCTGTGCCAACTAGAGGGGCATGATCACTTCCTTATTTCTGCTTGCCACACTATTGCTGATGGAGGCCAGGATGCTATTGGCCTTCTTTGCCACCTTGGTACACTGCTGGCTCATGTTCAGGTGGCTGTCAACCCAGTACCCCCAGGTCCTTTTTCTGTGTGACAGCTTTCCAGCCACTCTTCCCCAGCCTGTGGCATTGCATGGGGTTGTTGTGATCCAAATGCAGGACATGGCCCTTGGTTTTGTAAAACCTCATACAACTGATTTCAGACCATAGATCCAGCCTGTCCATGTCTATCTGAAGAGCCTTCCTACAGCTGAGCAGATCAGCATTGCTGCCCAAGTAGATCTTGTTTGCAAACTTACTGAGTGAGTACTCTATCCCGTCATCTAGATCATTATTGACACTTCTAGATCTTCTCAGAGCTTTGTGTTTTATTCTAAAGTGATCTTTGGACGCATACAAAGATACAATGTTATGATAAGATAAAGGGAGTATATTTATGCTACCATTATTCACCAAATATATCAGTTCTGAAAAACAAGTTGCATTAAATAATATTTTAGATCTAGTTTCTAACTATCAAAGCAAATAAATCAGATGACAATTCAAATGAAAATTCATGATACATGAATATTAATATGTTGCTGTTTTATCTATGTTTAATCTTTCCACATTTTCAAGTTTATCTAAAATATCTCTTGCAGGGAAGGACTGGTGGTGTCTGTAGGACCCTGAAGGGTCAGAGATCAGTACTGTTCCCTCCCCTTTCTGGACACAGTCTATAAAAAAAAGAGGTTTTCGCAGGCTTTTCCTGGCTTCCTGGGCTGCTTCCTGTCACATCTCGGGACAGTTGGGCCTACCTCCACATGCTCGGCAGCATCCACCACCATCCGCTCCCTGCACCACTGTAGTCCCTGGTGACGAATCACAGCAGTCACAGCGGCCTTGAGGCACTGCTTGGACATTTCCACTCGGGACTACTGGGATCGGGTTTTGTATATACTTAAATATCCTTTGTCCTTTATTAGTTCCTTTTTTTCCTTTCCCTTGTTTTTTGTTTTTTTTTTTTCACTAAACTTGTTGCAGTCTTAACTTCCAACCTTGCGCAAAACATTTTTTTTTATTTCTCTCTCTATTCCCTTTTCTTAATCCACCCCCTGGGAGGGGTAGGGGACAATAGAGAGAAAATCCTGCTCTCTCTCTCTCTGACCCTTAAACAGAGACAGTCAGTATATATTTCTAAATGTTTTAGAAATAAGGAAGATCAGAGTTCCTGCTAGTAAAAAAATAAAAATACTTTAAAAGTGTTAATGTAAGTAGATGCTGGAAAAGTCATTTTCACTGAAGAATTTTCTGATAAAAATAATCTAAATCAAAATGTTTTGTAGAAATGCATAAAATTTATTTATATTAAGAGAAACCTATTATTTTGTTAAGTAAATTAGAAACATTAACATTATACATCTGAATCATATTTGGAGATAATATCAACACATGAATAAAATAGTTAAAGAAAAACATTACATTGGAATACTTCAGTGTTATCTAAATTAAAAATTTCTGAGTCTAAACAGGAGATTAGTCATCATTTTTGGGAAAGAGGATTGGAACCCATAGAATAAGTAAGATCATGAGAGACAGAAGAAATTAATTCTGACTGCTTCCTGACAATTTGACAGTTAGAACAGTGGCTATGGCTAAGAGATTAATATTTCTCTAGAAGAAGGAACCAGAGTTGATATGCAATCCCTTTGCTTTAAAATCACTTTGTTAGAACAGAATAATTTACAAAGAATAGCAAATTGCATTGTACAAAATTGAAATCTCATCAAGAGAGAGAGAGCAAGGATGACAGCAAGAACAGATCTTCGTCGGTTCCAGGTGAAACTGTAAGTCTGAAAAATGCTAGTGCAAAATGATATCAAGAAATCACCATTTAGTTTCTCTATGTTAACAAGAGGCTTTCATAATCTTTCTCCAGTCATTACTGTAATTCATAAATGAGAAAAATGACTACTATATAATATTTACCGGTTATCAAAAATAGCAAAATCAAAAGGGAACAAAATGCAAGATGAGTATGGTTATTACAAAAAAAGCTCTATAGTTTTTCTATTTAAAGCAGTGTATTAACCTGTTCAATTCTACCATAATAGCTGTTTAGAAAAATACCTATGTAAAAGCCTATAATCAGCCATACAGTTATTGCAAAATCAGTTCCAACATGAGCTGACACTTAAAATAGTCTGACCATGCACCATAAACTGAAATATTCATGCTTATTACATACCCAACTTAGCATTTCAGATCTTTTTTTAAATCAAAGCTGTAGTTTCCTGAGCTATCATTTCATACCAAATGGTTAAATATTGTAAATGAAAAAGTAGATGCTAATCAGTGGTTCATATTGAGTGGAGAAAGAGAAGGAAGAAAAATATGTTATATTCAAGTTCAACCACTTTTTCTATGACATAGCCATCTGCAAAATAGCATTTAACTAAGCACATTGTACAAAGAGCTCTAACATTTACTGGGCAAAACTTTGGCATAACAACAGGATTTACTGTGTCTCTATAAAGGACAACACATTCACAGAGCAAACAAGAGCAACCCAGGGATTCCAGTTGCAACAAATACAGGTTGCTGTGTAACAATTCACGCAGTTTTTGCTGAAGTAGGTGGACATTTTGAACAGAACTTATGCACATTTAGCTCTTACTCTTTGCATTTCCAGAATTTTGCATTTTAAAGCAAATTAGTCACAAAACAAGCTGAGGTTGTAGAACATGAGTCTGAATACATCTGATCCTTCTTTCTCAGTTTTGAGATACTAGATAAACACATTCACATGCCTACTTCTCCAAAGGCCAAAGTCTAAATGCATTCCATGTACAGGAAATTTAACTCTCATCTCTTCCCTCCATCATTAAGATTAATTTGAATTTGCTAATTCAGAGTCATGTGAGATATTAGCAAGCGGACCCCTATGGCTCATACAGATCATTTTGAAATCCATGAGTCCTGTTATGACTTTTATAGCCCATTTCTCTATCTACACAGAGGAGTAAATTAATCAGCTTCCTAGTCATTAGTTTAGATCTTTTGCAAGAAAATGAGGGAGGAAACTGTGATAAAAAATGAGAAAATACAGGAAATTTGACAACAAAACAGGGATGCAGGCACAGTAGCTGAAACCTTCTACTTATAAACTGTGTTTAAATAACTAGATAAATATCAATTTGACAATGACACCGCAAAATCTCTTGTGTTCAATTTCTCGGATATTTACATGCAAGCTTCTGTGGCATGCAACATGAGCTAAAGATGCTTTCCTTGGTTTGCAGAGCTGTTTTTTAGATTCGAGAAACATATGGCTTTAAGAAACATAAGTATTTTGTAAAAAATCTAAGGAGTATGAAGAGAAAGGGGACATGTAGCATTCACCTTCTTTGGAGTAATATTATGGCATACTTACCTTTTCAGTGAACACAGCTATCTGATCTATGCAGCCTGAGGTGTTGGTATTACGGAACCGTCTTCAAATATGTATAACAATATACACAACACTAGATATGTTGCACCTGTATAGCAGAAGTTTGCAATTTCTGTTAGGGGAGGTTGGGCAGAGAAAAACAATTTGGCTGATATTACTAATAGTAGTATCTTATTAACATAATAACACACGATTTAAAAACTCTGTTCAGAAACAAATACCTTCCCAAGCATCTCCCTTGTAGTGCTAGACTAAGCTACATTAGCAGCAGTCGTAACAGGCTATGCAATAACATTCAATTCCAAATGTTTTAATTTAATAAAGCTGGTAAGCCCAGTGATCACAGTCTTTTTAAGATTTTGTTTCTGTCTCTCACATTGTTTGTTGTTATTGCCTTTCATATTGTATGCTTGCCTCATCACTATTTGAAACAAATCTGAATCTTGATTATCATTCTTCTGTAACCCTTTTTTATTGCTCTGACAGCCAAAAGATACTTTCTTATAAGCTTAAACTGCAACTGAGGGAACGCAGGAGAGCCCTCAGAGGAAGTAAACCTGACCATAGCAGGATAATGGCCACATTAAAAGGGCACTGCTAACTCAAGCATTGATTGGGAAATGACTCTAGCAGTCTATGAGGAATTGAGAACGACACTGGTATTCTAAGCTATATCAGGGAGCATAATAGTCCTTGATTGTCCATTGTATTGGGAAATTTAATTACTCTTACTGGTTTTCTTGTTCTGTTGCATTCACAGAATTGTGCATGATTGACCCTGTCTGACAAACCAGACAAGGGTCACCTGAAAGCATAACTTTAAGTCATTTCAGAAAGACAAGTACGTATTTTGCCATCGCTGTGAATTCCCTAGGAGCTATATAGAAACACATGACATGCTGAGCCAGTGTTCTGAAGTTCTTGAATCAGGATTGGCTAACTTAAGCATAACACTGAGCTTGTAATATTTGAGTAAAGTACGAGTGTTAGTTACCTCTGTGTCACACAGAGTGAGGTAACAGAAGGTTCTATTAACTTTGATAAGTAATTTAAGACAAAATGTGAACAAGGTGACTCTAAACTGGATCAACTTATCTCAAAACATTAACCACTCCCCAAAATCCCAAATCTCAACTCAATCAAATTGCTATACAAATTCTCAAGTTCTAAAATTCACAGGTGTTTCACTAACAATTTGTCCTAGGAGACCAGAATTTGCTTCAGAGTATTCGTACTACTGCTTTGATCCACTTATAGTGCATCTTCATTATTTTTCCTATAATGCAGAAGATTTAATTCAAGTCACATTTTACTATCTCCTTCTCTTGAGGTTTATATCTGACCATGTGTTCTCTGGCCAAAACTGACTCTAATCGTAAGGACAAAAATATCTGCAAAGCACAGGTAAGTCAACTAAGGTGAAACACAGCTATTAATATTAGTGCCTGTTTTTATATACCCAAGAGTTAGACCACACTGAGAAAGCAAAGATGCCTAGCGGGAATTCATATCCACATACTAGCTGGTTGATTAGGATACACAGTTGTCATTTGGCCAAAAATATGAGACATTATTCTAGAGAGAGGGATCAAAAAAGATTATGTCTACATAGTGTAAATTTCTTATATTTCTTTGATGGGTGATCTGGGAGCAGTGCGTTCTAACCTAACTTTGCAGAAATATTGATGCACTTTACATTAGAACCTAGTTTAGTAGAAATACACTGAAAGTCTTGAGAATAATAATTAGAAGCAAGTCAAGCTAAAGTCCTGGTTGGCATTTTGGCCCTCCGCATGACTTAGCATGATGTTACTGATCTCAACAAACACTACATTATTGAGTCTAGTTCCACTGTGTTTCCTTTCTCCCTGGTCAAATGAATGAAATATTTTTAATATCACAGCCGTGACAAGGTGGGTTGTTTATTTTGTCATTCAGTGACCACAGCATTTGTCTCATAGATGAGTGCAATTTATTTGAGTACTCTAAATCTGGGAAAAAACTTTTTTACTTTGGTCTATCTAACCAACAGGAACAAAATTTAACTGTACTGCTGTTCAATTTCCTTTTCAGGATGAGTTACTTCTTCAGGTGTGTTTGAAATCTGAGGAAAAAGATGTTCCAAATGCACATAGGCTTTCCTTTTAATATTCACTGCAAATTAAGTAGATTCCATGGAGGGTAGAGATCA
>NW_010171023.1:0-2378 GCF_000695765.1 Mesitornis unicolor | reverse complement strand
ATTAACCTTTTAACTGCCTCCAAACAGTTCTTGCCAATGTGTTGTGTGGGTTTTTTTAAATTATATTTTCAATATATGCTAATTCATTACTTTGCACAATGCAATATTTTATATCGTTGTTCATAGATAATGAAATGTGTCTTTTTCATACTGACATGCCTAAGCATTGCATTTAATATGCTTTGTACTATTACTGAAGTTAAATTATTAAAATTTTTGTATACTCTTCAATATCTATTTGATGAACAAAGACTATCATAATTCACTGAGTATACTCATTTCAGAAGAACTGATCTGAAAGTGATGAAAAACTATCAGTCTCTCAAAAGCGAATTATTATAAGAAACACTATTTCAAAGTATGAGTAATTCTGAAAACATATATAAAAGATCTAGCACCTAAAAAGCCACTGGTTATTAGTTGTAACTAATTCTGTTAAATTATTTTTTCTTTATGTTAGCTGACAAAATAGTCCCTAAGAGATTTTATTCATTGGTCAAGTACAGTATTAGTACCCTGTCATTTGCATTAGCTTAATTCTGATAATACCAGCTAGGTAATTTGCAATTTTTACCAGCATCAATAAAAGTAAAATAGGCTGTTATATGAAATTTATCAAAACTAAAAGACCAACAAAATAATGCTTCACTAATAAAGTTATTAATGAGTGTGTGCATGAAGAGAAATTGCAAACAAAACTGTAATCAGTATATTAACAACTCACTGAAAGAACAAAACAATGCCGAGAAATCTTTCTGAACTCCAGTGTATTCCACCAAAATATCCAGTTGGCTAAAATTTTATAATGCTACATAATTTCATTTCAAGATTCCCATGTCTTCTTTTCCAGACAGGTGTCATATCCTTATCCTTTTTGGGGATCTGAATGATCTCTTCTATATCTGAATCAATTTTGTACAGATAGCTTTGAACAAAATTATTCTTCATTACTTTGTTACCAAATAATCACTGTTACTAAAACCAAGAAAAGATACATCTTATTGCTAGAAACTAAAAACTATCAACAGAGGTTTTAATAAACAAATTTTTCTAGAGAAAGATGCATAATCCCTAGTATTTCACTTTTCACATTATGTGAGATCTCAGCTGCAGCAATAGCTTTCTTAAAGACTTATTAAGTAGAATAATTTATTTTGGAAATGAATGGTAAGAACAAATTTTTGTAGCACCTCATAAACTATTGATGTATGCAGAGGCTGGAAACTAATGTTCTTAATAATCACTACAAAATAATTGCTTATGGTGGTGAAATATTTCTTAGCTATGTAGATTGAATAAACTGGTTTTATAAAGTCATATTTACAATTACTGATGCAAATAATGCTTAATACATGAATCCAAAAAGCTAAAAGCACCAGTGTTGTTTTCAATAGATGCCAAAAAAACTATTAGATAAAATCAAATTACATAATTTATTTCATTTATTAGAATGAATTGGATTCAATTCTAACTTTTTTTCACAGAGTAGAGATCTCATATTGGATAAAAACTTCTTTCGTATTATGTACTCCTATTTATATTTACAGCAGCATTGAAATTGTCAGTAATAACAACAGTCACAATTGCTCCTATTTTTCTTATGCTTTGGCTTTTAAACTGACAGTTATGATGTTCTGCAGGAGGAACCAAACCAAGACCAGGAAGGCAACTCGCCTAGCTCAGAGGCATGGCCAAGGTTAAATCAGAGGAAGTCACGCATAAAAACATCTTCAAGAAAGACAGATGGGTCCTTGTCACAGGAGACTTAGTTCTGAAGGCAGTAGAAGATCCTATTTGTAGACAAGACACACTCGTCAGGGAAGTCTGCTGCCTCCCAGGAGCCAGGGTTAAGGACATTCAGGAAAAGCTTCCTACCCTAGTTAAACCCTCTGACTACTACCCATTGGTGGTCTTTCAGGTGGGCAGTGATGAGATTGCAACAAGTAGTTTGAGAGTAATGAAAAGGGATTTCAAAGGCTTGGGACAACTGGTTAAGGGATCTGGAGCACAAGTAGTATTCTTCACTGTCCCACCAGTTGCAAGGAGATCTGACGCGATAAACAGAAAGAGCCAACAGTTCAATGCCTGGCTCAGAGAGTGGTGCCACAGGCAGGACTTTGGTTTTTTTAATCATGGATCAGTTTACAATTCACCAGCTGACTTGTCTATCTCAAAAAGGGAAAAGGTTCCTGGGGCAAGAGTTAGCAGGGCTCATTGAAAGGGTTTTAAACTAGATTTGAAGGGGGAAGGCGGGGAAGGGGATAAAAGACTACTCACTAGCGATGAGCCTGGGGGTGGAGCGCCAGCATATGTGGGATGGTGCACTAGTGAGACACTTCAGACTTCTGTCCCAGTGGAGGTAGGGAATAGATTTCCAT
>NW_010171022.1:90000-92265 GCF_000695765.1 Mesitornis unicolor | reverse complement strand
TCAAGCAGGACCTACCCTTCCTGAACCCATGTTGTCTAGGCCTGCTCGCTTGGTTATCCTCCAAGCTTCTGTGAGGAGAGTCTGAGGCTGCCCCATGCTGGACATGGCCAGCTCTAACAGCCCCACTGCAGGACACAGCTGAGCCCCTCAGCCATGAGTGGGGCGCATCTCGGGATGCGTAAGAAAGGGTAAACCACTTCACAGGAGTAAGAAGTGATGAAAAAATGTGTGAGAAGCAGCCCTGTGAGTACCAACATGAGAGAAGGAGGATGGGGAGAAGGTGCTGCAAATGGTGGAGCTAGAGATTCTGCTGTAACCTATGGAGAAGAGACCTTGGGGGAGTAAGTGTCCACACTGTAGCCCATGGAAGACCCCACACTGGAGAGGGTTGGAGATTTCCTGAAATATCTGTGTCCTGTGGGGAGCCCGTGTTGGAGCAGGCTGATACTGAGGGACTGCAGCCGTGGGAAGGACCCTTGCTGGACTGGAGGAAAGTGTGAGGAGCAAGGAGCAGCACGGAAGAGCTGTTATGGACTGACCACAACTGCTGTGTGCTGCTCAGGGCAGAGTGGGGAGAGGTAGAGGAGTTGGAATTGAAGGAGTGATATGAATGAAGTTGAGGCTGTCGAAAAAGGCAGGGACAGGAAAGTTTTAAATTTAGTTTCCCACCATCCAAACCTATTTTAGTTGCAACAAGTTAGTTTTTCCCAGGTTGACTCTGTTTTGCCAGTGATGTCAAATGGCAAGAGACTTCCCTGCCTGTATCTTGAGCCATGAGCATTTTTATGTTATTTTATTCCCCTGTCCTATTGAGGAGGGGAAGTGAAAGAGTGACTGGGTGTGAATCTGGTAGCTGACCAAGATTAACTCAACACAACCTTAAAGGCTTTTTCAAGTTTCTGTAAATTGTGATTCTATTTTCAGTCTGAGATTATAATTTTGCTTGGATGAATGCTCCTGCTTGCTTCTTCAGTCCTTTCTTTAGCAATAATTTTGAAGAATATGTGCCTAGCATGCATTTACACTCCCATGCGTTTTCATGTCTGTGTGAATGATCTGGCTTTACAGAAGTAGTTTACGGTGTAAAATATGTATACACTAATATTTTGCATGTCAATTCACTCATGTCCTTCAGCTTTTCCTGTTACAGTCATTAAATACATGGGACATTTGGGGCTGAAGCCTGCTTTGGGCTGTATACAGAGCATATTAGATAAAGTCATTTTGCAATTTATGTAGTAAATTGCAAAAAAACCAATAAATGTAAGTCTAGTATGATTTGGCGGCTGCCACTGAAAGAAAAATCCAAATAATTCTTCATGAAATCTGTGAGACAGCGCTTCAAAATAAATACGGAACAACAATTTTTAATACTCTTATTACAAAGCAAAATTACACCAAAATAAAATTGCTGTCCTGGAGTCCTATCTAAAGTTACTTTGCAGTACTATCTAAACTTACTATGCTCTACTGCCTAAAGAGAAGCATTGCAAATATCCAGCATTGGTGTTAATGTACAATCTGCTGTAGGGGGTCATAAGCAGATGACATGGAACAACAGAAGGCAGCTATGCCCTGGGACTTCTCAAAAAAATGTGTTCTCACACTTACTTTTTGCACGCCTTGGCATTCACTGGTCTCTTAAATTCACACTGTTGTTATTTTCTTTATCTGTATACTTATACATATATTTGAGGGTTTTGCTAATGGTACTGTAGACTGATGTATGTAGCTGTATTCTGGAGTCTGAGTTTGACATCTTCAGGTCTTCATACCTTCATCCTTATACTACACCAGCAAGTACAGGTTTCCACTGAAATGTTACTAGTACTTACTATTAGCTAAACAAATGAATCCTGACTTCATATAACCCTAAACTCTATACACATGTAGTATAATGTCAGCATCTGTGTTCCTCTGTAGGACTTGAGGGGGAAAACATAATCTCCATATATGTTATACTTGCTTTTCTGATGAGACTGAGTGCTTAGCTTCTGCTATTTGTGTTTCTTTCTCACCTTCAAGATAAACTAAGAAAATAACCCATCTGGTACATACTGGCTTGTAAAAGAAAATCCCAGAAAAAACCTGATGCATGTTAGACTGATGCATATTAGCTTGCTCTCCTGCATGGTGCTATGTGCAGGTTTGAATGAGGTAGACTCTTAAATGAGTGGTTTGTAGTTTTGGTTTATTCAAGAACTTAGGCCAAAGCCTTTTCAGCTATCTAGGTTGTGTTTTGAAATGGAGTAACGAAAAGGCTTG
>NW_010171022.1:0-85000 GCF_000695765.1 Mesitornis unicolor | reverse complement strand
AGCATAGCTAGAAATAATACTATGTGTCTTACTAAAGAAATAAACCATGCAGGATCTTTGGAATCAAAATCTACCCTTCAAACTAGAACAGTACTTCTAGAGCACTTTGTGATATCAGATAAGTAAAAAAGTCCTTAGATTCCCAATTGGAATTTCAACATTGGAGATGTCAACTGAAAATCCCTACCTCTTTAAGCACTTTGCTGTTGCCTACCAAAGAGTGATTTATAACAAAAATTGCTAAGTAGTAGTGGTGTTTCCTCCTTTTAGCATTTGTGTTGTTAAGAACCATGCTGCATAGTCATTTTGAAGTTGTTGTCCAGGGTTTTGTGGTTAGGGTGACATCTGAGTGAGGACAATTTTCCCAATGATTATATATATGACATGTATGGCTTGATCTTTGTCCCTTGTTTATTGAATGGATAAAATTATAAAATATTACAAAATTCCCAGTAAATTTACAGCCTTCTTTCAAAGGCTGTATTTGCTTAGTTGGAGAACCATGGTAATCTTTAGTGCACTTGTGATACTTGTAATATATTTTAGACATGTTTATCTAATCAAGATGAAAGATTTTGGTAAGGATTTTGGGCTTTATCCAGTGTTTATTGAAGTTTGCGGATATAATTAACATTATTACTGTTATTTTCAGTATGCAGCATCCAGGAGTTGTTACTGTTACTGTTGTTACTTTTTCTTTAACTGATTGAAATTCTTTTGATATCTGTAAGTAATGGTTGGAGATGCTCTCTACCTTTCAAATTCAGCTGAAATAAACATAACAACAGTGCCTTAAACATTACTTCCATATATTTGTTAGTGTAAATGAATTGAAGTACGCATACACATAGAATTGAAAATAACTCTTGACTCTTTCCAAACAAATGGCAAGTACAGCACAAGTATATTAGTCATCTGGCTTGACCTGGATATTCATTTTCCATTACTTGAAAGTGGTGTTTGAAATAATCTGCCTACTGTGAATTCAGAAGTCCATGAATATACTGAAGGATCGCTGCTGACTAGGCTGCAGTTTCTTGACAGTTGTGGTATATCACTCGTGGCTGCTGACAGAAACCTCAGTTACTAACATCTCGCAATAATTCAGGGCAGTGAGGGACACGATGCTGCTTTCATGCATATTCACTTTTGAGTAGCTAGCTCACATCAGCATGAAGGACTCAGACTTTGAAGCGTGTGATACACTCTTAGATTATTCAGGAGTAATAGTATGTTTATTACAAATAGTTTCTGGGATTCTTAGATTGGTCAGGCAAGTAAATCTTTCATGAAGATAGGACAAGGTCTTCTTTGGATCCTGTGCTTAGATTGCTGTTAAAATTAAAGTTCTTTTAAATCATGGAATAGCTGTAGTTGTTAAACATTTCCTAATTGCTTTACGCTGATGATTGCCAAACTGTGTTCATCATCCTCCTCATTGTAGGCTTCACCCTTTACTGAGCCAACTTTCAAAAAATATTCAGCTTCAGTGCTTGATGTTTCTTTTCAAGGTTTATAGCATTGTCAAGTGATTACAGTGAAGCCTTAGGAGCCTCCATATTCTTCCTGAAACAACTAAAATGGTGTACCTGCCCATGACAGGGGAGTTGGAACTACATGATCTTTAAGGTCCCTTCCAACCCAAACCATCCTATGATTCTATAAAATCCACAAATGTCTAAATCTAACAGTCTAAGGTTTGAACACTGACGCTAATGTGCTTGCACTATGCTTTGTTTGCTGTTTCTGATTTTGTCAGAAAAACAGATGTAGAATATATTTGTCTGATAGCTGAGATAATGTTGAAGCTGGAGCTTTCACAACCATCCTTTCTGACAGCAGCTTTTGCTATAAAGGTGCTGATCTTACATTTAGAAAAATCTGTGGATTTGCTTTCCTTGACTACATCTAAACTAATTTTTTGAGTTAAAAATGCTTGTGCTAAATTATACAATATAACTAAATAAGCAGGGGGTAAAGGATTAAAAAGTACAATTTCAAAGAAGAGTTTTTGCTAGAGTCTTTTCTATACAGTTACTCAGAAATGTGAGAAAACAGAGACTGTAGAATAAAAAAATAAACTGCAACTTCATAAAAATAATATTCTTAAAGTTAAAACAACATGATTTAGATATTGACAGATTTTCACTATAGAAATTAGACAAAACGTCCAATTTTTTCCCCTTCCCCCAAACACTCTTCTTGTCTTGTCCTTAGTTTCTCTTAGATTTCAAACTTAGTTTACTCATTGTTTAGGCCTCCTTTCAAAAAGTTTCCTTTGGATTTCTCCTAGTAGGGAATTCCTTCATCCTGTGTGTGTTTTTTAGATGACCTGATTTTTTCTTTTCTTTTTAAAAAAGAATCTGTTTTTTAACCGCTTCCAAGAATAAAGTGTAACTAACATTCAAATCCCAGCATGTTATTCAACTTGTTCATTATAGTTTCAAAACTGTTGGTTGTTGGAACAATCCCACTGCTCCTTCAGGTACTTCAAACTGAGTAGCCCTGGCCTTTTTTTTCACACTCAAAGAACCTCAAATGTTTGTTACTATATTAAAAATACTAAATGTATTCTATATATGACTTAATTGCTAATACAGAAAAAAAATATAAGGAATTACGTCTTCCTGAATTAGTGTGATGGATAAAAGTTGGTCTAAAATTTTTACTATTGTGTGCAATGTGTCAACTGATTTCAGTAGTCACAAGTAACGTGAAAGAAAATGGCACTGCAAGGACAAGACTTGTACAAAGAGTGCTAGGAGAATGTGCCCCAAGTTGAATCCTTTTATCGTTGTTTTTGGCCTTCTGCTTGCCTACTGGATGCTCAGAAAGTGATGCCCAAGTAGATTCACTGTGAAAGCTGTTTTCCAGCTCAGCACTAAATAAAACTAAATGAAACCCCAGTCGTTCAAAGACCCAACCAGTTCAAAGTCAAATTTTAAATTGCTATGTGTTGTTATAAAAAAAAGGGTGCTAATATTTTGACTAGCACAATGAATGATAATTTAAAAAAAATACCAAAAAAACCACCCCAAAACCCCCATACATCCTCACCTCCAAACAGTAAAGTAGCAGCAAGTATAGACATAGTAATGTTGGGAATAAAAGGATTTATACTATACACTATCACATTAATAAATTGCCTAGTACCTTACACTAAGCTATTTGCTTTACGTGCTTTCATACTACGAGCTGGCTTAATAGGCCTCTTTAAAATGTGTTCTTAATTGAGATATAGAGACACAAGTTTTCTGTTATGCAGGTCTTACTCTTTAGTACTCAGAACTGATGGTCACATACAGAGTGAGTTAAGCTTTATTTCCCCTTTGTCCAAATTTTCCTCCAGATTTTTTTTCCATGCAGAAGACATGACTGGGTAGTATTTGAAGATTTTTTTAATGCGTATCTCAGGATGCATTCTGTATGTTATGTACAAACTGGTCCTGAAGTACATGAGGTGTAAATCTGAGATGGCTTGGTCAACTGTGTATCTGTACAGTAAATCAGTGCTCAGTTGCATTGATTTTGCTGTATATTTGTGGGTTGTGTCAGTTCAGTGGGCTCAGTTCTTCCACATTAAAGGCAAAAACAATCTATGGTTCTACTTGAGCTACCAAATGTTTTGGTTATAAACCATGAAGATCACAATCTCCCAAACTGTGCCACCTATAACAATGCTGTAGATCTATCACTACAAATATTATGGTGACAGCAGTAGTGTTGTGACCATCCTGGGAGCTGCCAAAGCATTATGTTCCCTTGTCTTCTCATCCTGTGGTATTTCTGTGACTTCACTTTTAGTTCAGAACATCAGAGTAGGACTGCAGTAGGGAATGTGGACTAAACACTAGATGGACATGTAGTAAGGAGAACAGAAGTATAGTAAATAGAGAGCAGGTGGTTGATCAGTGAGTTTGGAGCATGTAGTAGAAAAGTGTGAGAATTCAAATTCGGGAGGCTGTAATGGGATTGTAAGAGACGTTTAATTGTAGCTGAGCTTCAAGAGGTAAGACTTGCCCTAGAGGAGTGGAAGAGCAGGTGGATGGATATATTTTTTATTTTATTTTCCCAGAGGATTTTGATCTGGAAAACTGAAGGATCTCCCCAGCAAAATTGTTATGCATCATTTCCTCCAACAGTAATACAACCAGAAAGTGAGGCTTGAACAAATTACATTTGAGAATCTGAAATCAATATTGTAGTAGAGTTCAATCCTCTTTCTTCTTGTTTGTAATTAGTCTGCAAGGCTTTTCTTTGTGTGGTTGTTAATACATTTCTGAATACAACCCTGTTCATTTGTTTAAACATTTTAAAAATAACAGTATTTTTCAGCCAGTATTATAAAGAAATTTCTTTGATCCTGTAATGTCTAATATTGTTGTCACTTTGATATGCAAAATACCTACTTTTTTTTTTTCATTTCCCAAACTTTTTGCCTTAGTTTGCTGCAACCTGTCACCACTTGGATAATTTATGAATGATTAAGACCTATCTTGCTCTGGTTACCTCTATGAAAACACTATGTTGTTTGATAGTATAAGTGTCTTATGGAGTCTTTTCTATATATCTCATTTTTATATATGGCATGACCAACAAGACAGTTTTCTGATAACGTCTTCTCTGAAATAAGACCATCTTGACTCTCCTGGATGTGTTCTATGGGGGTTATTACTTTGTTTGAATTTTTTTTTAGATCTAGTAATCCATTATTAAATGGCTATTAAATGAAAGGACTTGCTTAAAAGCAGTATTCCAAAATGTTTCAGGACTTGAATTATGCATTTCCTAGAATGAGGAATGTAGGATTTTTAAAGAATGTTTCTGCTGTTTTTCACTGATGTGTTCAAGAGCTTACTGCTTATACTTAACCGTGTTGCAAACTATCTGCTAAATGCAGTTTTAGTGAAGTCTGAATATATGCAATTTAGTCATTTACTTCCTCATGTTAGCTACAGTGGGGACAGTTGTACAGAAACCTATTGCAAAATGAAATAGATGTTTCATGGAGAAAGCAAGCATTGGCTTCAGGGAAGTATTTGTTTTCCCATGATCCATGCTCACAAAATTTTGAAAGTTAAGTAAAATAGAAGACTGGAGTGCTTGGCTTTGCTTCTTCAGCAGTGTAACAAAACCTTATGGCAAAAAGCATTGCCATGATGTTGGAGAATTGCAGTGTTTACAGTAAGTCTTTTGTTTGAGATTGGAAATAACTTTAGAGTGGTGCTAATTCTACACGCAATAGTTTGTCTGCGATTTCTAGAGTCACTCTACTGGCCCAGTAATGGCTTATGAAACAGATTGTAAACTCATCAGTGCAGAGATTCTTATGTTTTTTACAGAACCCCACTATGACCTTGGCCTTCTGGCATTACCAGAAAATAACAATGATGATGGCAAAATAATTGTATCAGCTATTTTATTTCTAGATACCGAGAATTAGATGTAGTAGAAAAAGAACAGTGTTCCACTAAAACTTTGCATATATTCTTAATACAGGAAATTAAATTTTGAATATATACACTCTGTTTTCCACACAGGAGATCAACATATGCATTGTTGTGAGAACTGATGAAAGGATTAAGATAGAGATAAGAAAATGTACACCTTTCAGGTCTATCCTAAGTCCCGTAAATCTGCATGTGCACTTTCAAGTACAGAACTTGAATGATTGTGTTCTAAGCATTTTCCTCAAAACCTTTGAGATGATAGAACTTTGAGCAAGGAACAGGATAGCTCTTCTGTGAAAGGGGAGAACGTATCCACAAGCTATCCTTTTGCAAGAGGAAGAACAATGTATTTTTAGTTATTGTTTTGGATGTCAAAATGATCTTAATTTTAATATCTTCATGAACAAAATATAGTTTGAGTTTCAGGAATAATGAAATGGAAGAAAACAGTCAGGAGAGAATCAAATCCCCACTGAAAAAAAGTCAGACTAATTAGATTACTGTAGCCTTTAATTACATCTGTGTTTCTCAGTCTATTACATGTTGTAAATAATCTGTGATGCTCTGAGGGTTTGAGATTTACTAAAGCTGCCATAAACCAGCTCTCTTGCTGCATCTTAGAGGGTTTTTGATCAATGCGGTGTCGTCATTAACTGAACATTAGAAAAATCTATGTCAAAACTATTGCCATGACTTACTGTAAAGTTAAATAGATAACTAAGTTGCCTAGCTAGCTAAAGGAAATTAAAGCTCATGAGTAAAATATTTGTCAAATTTTAGATATGTGTAGGTTAGTTTAGCTATGGCATGCGTTGTTCTGTGACTGCTGGTAGGCTCATAGGTGATACCAGCATTACATGGTATTATTAAAATGTATGTGTGCAGGCTTATTAAATATTTTGAATCTGAAGGAGGTCAGGAGTCACAACTATCTTGTTTATGGAAGGCTAACAGCTTATTGGTGTTTTTAAAAGTTAATTACTATGCATATAATTTTTATTAGTTTAAAAACAGAATTTTGCAATACTTGTATTTGGTTATGTGAGAAGTTACATTCTGAACCAGTGACGCACAGAAAGCTAGAATGCTTGTGTAGACCCAGAGCCCAAATCGGTCTCTTAAAGTTGTTCATCACCACTCAGAATACAAAGATTTGACATAAATTCTATATTTGACCTTCTCCAGATCTTAAGAGGGCAAAGCCTGAGTCTAAACAACGTATGTTGGCAAGATCAACATATGCCTCAATAGGCAACCACTGGTAGAGAAATAAGTGATGTGACTCTCATCATGTCTTTGACTTCCCAACCATTTTACTAGCCATTTAGGAGTGAGTAAATTGAGGACAGCCTCTATAGTGATTGTACTAACTGGGACTAAACTTGTGTATTTAGAACTGGGTAATGACACATTGGCTGTTCTGCCAGTGAATATTCACATCTCTTCTTTGTTTTTCTAAATTACTGTAACTTGCACATCCCTACTGCGTTTAGTTATACTATATCTGTATATATTGAAGTAACTATTCTGGATCCCTCCAGAGTGCCTCTTGATGCAAAGTAGTAGATTTTTGTTTGATGGAAGAAACAGTTTTTGGAAAGAGGAATTGAACTGCCTAAAGCTGAACAGAAATGAAGCTTTTTTTCAAAAACTACAGAAAGTTCTGACTGGAACAGGACAGTTTAAGAAGCCTTTTTTCTAGCTAAAAGGCTAAAATGTTGAGATAACTTTCAAATGTTGAGTAAGATACCTCAGAACATTAGAGTTCCCCATTCTTGTTGGCTAAAACTATTCACTGATGCTATAGGTTCGATGCAACTACTTCTGTTGGGAAATTTTTTTTCTTTTATAATAATATTTAAAGATCAAAGAAGATGCATATTTTCAAATAAGAATATAAACATTATTTTTTGTAACTTTCTAACTTTCTTTAATTTTTTTCTAAGGAACTTGGTGGTTTTTAAAGTTAGGTACTTTGTTGTATTTTGGTTACTGGCTGCCTTCCACTCTGAAAACAGTCTGTACCACTTAAGAAAAAAAATCATGCTTGAATTCTACTGCAAATCTTATATCATCAGCTCTCTACAGGTATTCTAAATCTGACATGCTCCATCTGCCTCCAAAATCACAATCTCTGCACCCGTGCTACTTTGCCTGGTATACTATTTCTTTTTGTTTTCAATTAATTATTGATCTTGCTTCTTTTTTCCATGCAATCTTTAGCTCATTGATTTTGTTTCTCACTACTTCTGTTTTCTTTCCACTTTCAGGTACTTATTTTGCATATGAAAAATATGTCATCTCTGGAAAGATGTAATACCTAAATCATGGTATTTAGTATCTGTTCCAAGCTAACTTCTGGGAAATGTCTGGCAAATTTTTGCCGACACATCTGTGTACTTGGGGTTTTCTTCTGAGTGACTAAGGAGAGCAGAATTGAGTGATAGAAGACTTATAAATATTGTGTTGCTAAAACAAGCCGAGAAGCTAATATATTAATATGTAAGGAACTATTTCAATGTTCACAGGAAAACAAACCAAGGAACAAAAAAAAAGAAAAACAAAACCAAAAACCTAGAAAAAATGCTAAGCTTTGTCCACACTGTGATGGACATATCTCTCTAAAGATACTTGTTCAACTAGTGACTTAATTACTGAAGGTCAAGGGGATTTTGTTGACATAGTATCAACATAATTTTGAGAGGGTAGTCACTGGCACAGAACTTAAAGAAAAAAAGGTACAATTTGTACTGAGAAGACAGGCACTAAATTGTCTGTATTTTGAAGTTAAAAAATGTGTGTACTTCAGCTGGAGAAGCTATGTGAAGTAAATGTGGAAGTGGAGGATATTTCTCAATTCATCCATCTCTCCTTTTTCAAAAGGTCATGTTTTGGCAGTACACCTATTCTGCAATTTGTATGCATAGAATGATGACATGCTTTGAAAGACTATTTTGCTAAAGAACATTCTGTATTTTATGAGTTATTACATAGCAATTTGCAACTTTTTGTATTCGTAAACATGTTAAGCAAGTGACAACTGGGGGGGGGGTATGCTTTAAGGTAAGTTTTCCTGATAGTGAGAGTATTATCTGAAAAAAAGACAGCTTCCAGGAAAGTGTAAAAAAAATAATTGAAAAAATCCCAAATTTATAAAAAGGAATGCTAGTGGGGAAAATATTTCTTTTAATAGTCATTATGACTATTTCTGTGAGCTGTGAAAGCTCTGTGTCACCTTCATTTATAAAAGTAGCTATGTATCCTTGATCCTTGCTTTCTGATAGTCTTTTAGGTACAGATGAATGTAAGTTGTTCCTGTATACAACAGTGCACTTCCTATTGGACATTCTGGGGAGGCTTCAGAAGATCAGAAACTGCAGCTCCAGATTTTTATGCTCTTGCGCAGTATTAGACAATGCTTACAAAAATCAATCGGGTTCCCACATTTTAAGTCTGCATTCATATATGAATGTGGAACAATAAATAGGGCATGGATACATTTCTGTTTATCACAGGAATAGGTTTAAAAAAGGTACCTACTGAAGTTTTAATGTAATTAAATTAACTTTAGGTAAATATTTAAAAGCGTCTATTTAAACTACAATGTAGGGAGAAGCAATCAATACTGACGAGAAGAAGAAATAGCTGTTGTGAGCAGACCAAGTTGAAATATTAGACTTTGACAAGTTAGAAACTTGATTAACCACAGGCACGTAAGGGCTTGCTAAATTGTGAGATTTAACGCTTAGCTCAAATACTGTGTGGTACTTTAAATTTATATTAACCTCAGTGACCTAGCCAGCCAGATTGTCTTTAATCCTTCTCCACTCCCTATGAAAATGCCTATTGCCTCTTGAACTAATTGATGGTATTTACAGCTATGGCCTTAAACGCTAACATGTTCTGTAAATTCCCTGCTTGTAGACAAACAGCTATGTGCAAACATCTTTCTTTGTGCCATTAGTTTTATAGTTTTAAGTTTTATAAATTAAGTTTTATATCTTGGCCTTCAAAGCTTTTTCTTATGATTACAGTTAATTTTACTTGATTTCCCTCCAAAACCTTCATAACTTCAGCTTTTCCTACAGGGCTATTCCTGTTTACCAGTAATTTCCATTTATTGACTATTCTGTAATAGTATTGTCCAAACCTGGAATTGTACTTTTTGCCTCTATTAGACCTTTGCAATCATCACAAAATTGAGTGTGTCAAAAGTGAAAGGGAATCATAGAATTCCTGTTCTAATTATCTTGGGAATTATAAATTCCAGACCCCTAGTCTTTGCCACTTATCCAGGGTACTTGAGGCCTGATACAAATAAAAAAATAGGAGAGTTCTGTGTATAATACAGTGAATGCTTACAGAAATTTACTTATTTATAAATGAGATATATTTTTTAGAGAGGAGCTGAGAATCAAAACCTTGAATACAAACCACATAATATCTTGTTGGTAGTGAGGCGCAGATTTTTGCATGTTGAAATTCTGTTGTAACTGATGTTTATCATGTTTTAATTATCCTGATTTCTGTTTCATTTCAGTGAAACACAGAGATGCTAATTTAGAAGAACCATTTGGCTTCTGTTTAAAACACTGGAGTTCTACTGTTGTACCCATACCTTAGGTCTTACTAGCTTGTAAGCAGTTCAAGTACCTGAACAAAACTGCAAGAGTTTGAAAGGGGAGAAGTGTTTTTTTTTTCTTTTGTAGCAAAAAATTTAGTTAAATTATTTTATTAGGTCACACTTGTAAACTCATAGATTTCATTCATTAGCTCACTGTCATCAGTTTATTCATCAAAACATCTAAGTGGTCTGGCCTGGATTTTTTATATTCAGCACAAAGCTGTGGGACTGCTGGATGTGAAGTACTCACTGTAACTCTTGGGCTCCCTTTGCTGGCAATGGCAAATTAGTCTTTGGTCTGACTCTTTTACTCATATTTATAAGTCAGCAGTTGTTATGGTAGAATGGTACTTTGCTTCAGATTTTTGCTAACTTCAGCCTCCGTAGTTCTTAAACAATGAGCAGCAATCCCTACCTGTATTTTGTTTGAAACGTTGTGTACAATATGTGTCTCCTTGTTTGGCTAGCAGGAAAATGAATGTCATGTGATACACTGCAACTGTGTTGCCACCCTCCTGTTGTCAGATTGCGGTCTTCTGCTGAGGGGTTGTCTGTGCCATGTTTCTGTCAGAGCACAGGCGTTCTTGTCTTGATAGAAACAGGTTTTTCTCAATTTTGCTGCTGGGAATGGTGTTCTCGGAGCGGTTTCCCAGAAACAATGCTCTTTATTAACCAGGCAGACTGTTCTTTTAACTCTTGTTCTGGTAGTTCTGCTGCTGCTTTCTCACACACATTTTCATTTGTGTTTCATTCATAACAGTCTTAGTCCTGTCCCCAGTCTATTAAAAATGTGATAGTTACCTAAATCCTACTGAAATCTGCAGGTCAGCTGGTTTCCATCCATGGAAGTGCCTAGAGATGTTGAAAGTTGACTTAAGTTCTGGAAAGTTGTTGTTTTCCTGAGTGCTTATACAAGTTTTGATGCTTAGATCTTAATTCTGGCAAGTTTGAAGAGCATCTTATATGTATGGTTGACTGAAATTAAGAAACTTAGCCTTCACCCTCCTGCTCTGAGAAGTGTGATCAGCTTTGCAGTAAAAGCTGGCTTCTCACAGATTAGCGATAGGCACTTGTTATAAAGCATGGGTAGAAACCAGGATGCTGTGTTCAGAATGTGGGACAAGATTTAGCTCTTCAGGATGATAAAATTTCTATTCTACTTTCTCAGGTGAGTATAGTCAGCACCAGCTTACCCTCTGTAGAGGGAACTGCTTGTCTGTCTTGCTGAAGCCATGGTGCTGTGTGGAGTTGAGATTTGTTAGACTAATAAACAGTGCTAGAAAAAGCATGACTAATCACCAAGACCATGAGGACAAAGCAACTTGCTTTCAGGACTGGTTCTGTCTTTTGCCTGATGACTGTCATGTAAGTATTAAGCTTTAATACTCACCCACCTGAGTTATTTATCTCCTGGCTACCTGTAAGTAGTTGCATACAAAATGTCCTGGTTTGACGTGACTGCCTTGTTAACATCCTTGGAGAGTTTTCCTTTTAAGATGCCTACTATAACACATACTTTTTATGAGATGGCATGTTTTCTCTATCTAGGAAATAAGAAAGAAATAATACTGTGTATGTGAAATGTTTCTTGATAGCTAAAATTATTAGTGATCTTGTGATTTTCCTCGTTTTACCACCAGAAATGACTGTTGGAGTGCAAGAGAGTAGCTTTTTTCACAAGCAGGACCCATTTACCGAAATAATTCCACCTGCTGCAATGTATTATTAATATTTGAAACAAAGACTGACCTGAATAGAAATAAAACTTATCTCCATATGTTTAGTTGATATAAATACTTAACTATGCTTTGCTCCCGCACAGAATATCTGGCTGCAGTTGAAAATCTTGAAATTGCTTAATATTAGTGAAGCAAAATTACTAGCTGTCATTTGTCTGGTTTACATAATTTTGTTACACATAATATGGAGATGTCAGATATATATTTCTATGCACAATCTTTTTGTATTTCATGCCAACACTAGAAGGTTGTTCTGCCTTGCGTTCATCCTGTTGCAAGTATTTTGGACCACATTTGAACATCTAATATACTATCTGATATATTCAGAATTTGTGAAGTTCTGTCTCAGTCTTGGATGAAGAATTAAAGAGGAACTTTGAGATTTGCATGTCACCTCTATATTCAGTCAATTAGAAATCAGTTGTGCAAAATGCTGAGCACCTCTGATCTGACTGATTTAAGTAGGCATGCAAATGCAGCTTTGTAAATCTTCTACCACTAGGCTGAATACCAAAATAGGGTTAAATACAAAGTTTATTGGTTTTTTTTTCGTTGGGGTTTTATTTTTACAATCACTAAGTAGCTAAATTGCAAAAACAGTTTTGAAACAAAATAATATAGTTTATTCCAAGTAAAGACCTTTGCATATCTATTTTTAATGCTAATTTCTTTTTCCCAGAGATGCTAAATTTGCAAGTAGTTTCAGCTGGCCTGAGATCACGTTGTATGAATGCATCAACACCTTCAGTCACATTAAATGAGTGCCTTAACTTCTTTATTCTTGAATTATTTTTGTTTGTGCTGCTGTGAACTAGAACAATAATATTAATATTGCATGCCCACATTTGCCTCTGGTTATTTATGTTTTTTTACTATTAAAGAATAAGTGTGCCAAGCAAAACTACTGGATTTCTGGCAAATAGAAACCCAACAAAGAATTACAAAGCCAATTATAAATGGAGAGCCTCAAATTAAATGCAAGCAAAGTGACATGAACCTAGTAAATCCTAATAGTGGTGTGGTATAAGAAATGTCAACCATCTCAGAATTATTCAGACAGTACTGTGGAGTGTGATGGTGACAGCAACAGGAATGCTCATAAACCCACTGCACATTTCAGTGGGGTCATTATCAATAACAGGTGAACATAAAAGGTAATAACTCACAAAGCTAGATAAAATTTTATGTTGAAACAATATGGTCTGTATTTGCTTCAGGTTCCAATTTTGTAATAGTCCCTGCTAATATGGTTTATCATTTTTCTGTCGTTCACTGTAAGTAATGTAGGTTCACTTAAAGTTTGAAACAGTTGTGGTTTGTATTTAGTCCTATTAAGAAAAAGCATTCAGTCTGCAATTTATAACTCTCCAAAAAATCCAAAGGTAAAATAAACTTCTGAAGCTTACTTGTTCTACTTCTTTTTGCCCACCAATTCTGAAACCAAGGAGAGGGGAGGTTTGGCTGTGTTATTCATAAATGATTGCTATTTCAGTATTTCTGATTCTTGTAGTCTGAAGTGTAGTGTTCTTGTGTGTGATGCTGACATTGCACTCTTTGATACAAATTAATTTTTTAATGATGTGTTGGTTTATTTAACATGAGCAAGAACATCAGCCTTCTGAACTGGCATTGGTAGAGAACAGGGTCATTTTTCTGAATGAGCAGTGTGTTTCTAGCCTCTTTTTCCATGTCTGTTGAAAGGTGCTAAAGGGTGAAAGAATGCTGCAGGAGAACAGTAAAATAGATTTGTGGATTATAGTTTCCATCTATTGAAGTAATGACACCAATTTTTGTTTAAATTTAATTGAAAGAGGTTTCCAGCTGATTTTTTCTTATACTGATTTTCTCTTTGTGACCTATTGAATAAATGTTGAAGAAATCTTTAAGTCTGTAAATAAGAATTTCGTCTCTCTTTGAGTCTTTTTGCTTGGTTTTTTTGTGGATTTTTTTTTTTAAGCTGTGAAAGCTTTTTTTCAGTCTTCTACCATTAAATGTTGAAATACCCAAATGCATACAAGGAAATATATTGTTTAATCTGACTCCTCAGGTTCAAAGCAATCTTCAAATATTAAATTTTTTTTTCCTGCAGATGTCGCAGGAACAACTGACAAATAGAATGATAGCAGATTCCGGTGGAGTTCAGGTCAAAAGTTTAGTCTAAGTGTTTAAATTTATTGCCTATTTATATTAATATTTTCTGAATGGACAAAACAGCACAGGTATGTATTCTTCCAAACATATTTTATTGTTTCCTATATATTCTCCTCCTATTTATTTCGAAAATACGTAAAAGCTTTTCCTGATAATTTACTTTGTGATTTCTGTACTGCAATATTGTTTGTTTTATTTTTTACATAGCATCTAAGGAAGACTAGCTGTGTTATATTCTTTCTTTCAAAACAAGGCAAAATCTATCAGTACTTTCTCTATTAATATTTTATAATAGCTGTTTGCTTCCTGTGTTATATTTGCATGGAAGCAGCAGTTCGTTACCCACATGATCTGTGGATTTGTGAGGTCACAGATGGAAGTGGTAGCAAGATACCTAGCTACAGCTGTTTTTCTGTGAGGTAATTTGCTGTCATTATGCTGGTATTATGGGAATCAAAAGGTCTGAGAATTCAAATGCTGGTATCCAGAAAATCAGTGGTCTTACAACCTGTGCCTCTGTCCACCTGTGAAAATGACTCCCACATGGATCAGTTGTTGGGACATCTGCCGGAAATACTGGTGGAAACAATAGAAGACATCCTGTTGCTGCTTCTCATTTTTGAGCTATATCTGTCTCTTCTCCTTCCCCCTTTTCCTGACAGCTATAGCTGTGATTAGTCTAAAAACTTGAAAAAATAATTATTAGGCCTAGAAACTTGTCTTGTACTTCTATATTGGTTTCTTACTGCTTTATGTGGTACTGTCTTTGTGTTGGTTATTTATATTTACCTGTTCATTTTCTTCTTCTGTTGAAACATTTTCCAGTGAAATATTTTGATTTGAAATATTTTAAAGCTAGAGTGACATTGAGATACTGCTTAAGTTATGGCAAATATAATTCACGCAGTGGTTCTTATGGTCACTTCTTCACTGAATGACTGCACTTATAATTTATATCAAATGCCTCTAATGTCATAAAGCTTAGTCAGAGTGAGGAATGAGGTACCTTATGGATGATACGTCTGAAAATTGTATTTCTTAAAAAACTTGGACTAGATCTACTTGAAATACACTTTTCTTGAAACATTCTATGGAGATAAAGTATTGCTATCAGTATGTTGGATATTGTACTGAGGATGAAAGAAAAGAAGAGATCAAATTGTAGTTTCAAGTGAAACTAAAAGATTTTTCCAAAAGCACATGATAAGCATAGGTGTGTGCTCATTGCTGATTTTTTTTTCTTTTTTTGACTGAAGTTAAGACTATAGCTCATTCTGTCCTTTACTAAGAACAGGGTTCCTTAAGTCAATAATAATTTTGGTTTTTTAGGAGAGAATTGCTTTTTCTGTGGTATTCCCGGCTTCCTGATTTCCACGGGCACTATTAATAAAGTAGCTTTTATTTATTTTATTTCTGTATGCATTTAACCTCTGATAATCATGTCACAAAACCTATAAAGTCCCTGTGAAAAAAAATATAAATAATTTGTTTAAAGAAGTAGGAAAATGAATGAAGATCTATTTGAACTGTCCCTCCTTTTCCAGAGTTACATAAATTAATATAATAAAGTTCTGGTCTCTTCAAGTATCTTTTCCAATATGTGCAGTACTTCATTCTAAAAGTGACTTTAGAGATGATAGCAAAGTCTGCCTATTGAATACTTTCTTACTCATTGTAAAACATCAGAAAATACAGAAGTGTTTAGTTTGTACTCCACAGTTGCTACTAATCCTTTAAAAAGCCTTCTAGCATACTGTTTTATTGGTTTATACAGGAATTCGTATATCCTGAGACACAGAGTTTAATATTCTGGTTTGTTTTCAGTTTGACAGATTGAACTGTAAAAATGAATGCACAGAGCTACCTGGGGTTTGTGCATTGTAACAGATGGATACATTAATTACAAATTTGCTGATTAAATAGTTTGGCATATGGACTAGATATCACTCTAGGATGGTTTTCTTTAAAGTGTTCAGAGATGGGTGGTATCTGTGCATTTCACTTCATTCTATTGTCAATAGAGTGAAATCTCAGATTATTTTAAGCAACTTTTAAGATGGCATTGTAATATGGAGAGTATCTAGCTTTTTTGGTGATATTTACTTGGCAGGGATAATGAGCATACTACACTAGAGTATCTCCAAGAGAAGCATTTTAACTGTAATAAAAATACCCCAAGCAAACAAAACCACCACCACAAACAAACAAAAACCCACAAACCAAACAAAAAAAACCACAAAACCCACAAAAAAAAACAACCAAAGGGGAAAAAAACCCCACTTTTAACCTATATTAATTTGAAGGGAGTTAGTGTGTATTCTGCTTCATTGTATTTGTATATCAAATGACAAGAAGTTCAGTAGCATTAAATATATACTGGAATAGAAGTGAAGATCTAGTCTGAAGCTTTTTAATAACAGTTGTATCTGTAGCTAATGGAAGAATAAATATAATACTGAAATGAAAATAGTAATTCTAATTAAAATTAGATCTGTGTCAGTGAAAGTACTGTCTCTCACAAGATAACGGTTGATTGAAGTTAACATAGGGAGAGAGGAGCTTCTGTCATATTATTCTGCTTTTAAACATTCTTGAAATAATATTTCATGTAGCATAGAGAGTTTCCTCGGTTTGAGGGGAAAAGAAAAAAGTCTTATCAGCAAACAGTGAAATAATAAATAATATATGGATTCTTTCTTGTTCAGACTTCTGGGTTTTGGCAATGATCTTTTCTAAAAGTGGCCTAGGTATGATTTCACTGTATTTCTATTTAGAAGAGAGGGAAAGATGTAGCTTTATCTAATCAATGGAGATGTTTCTTTATTTCAGTGAAAGCAGGTAGAGTCTCATAATATGTTTTAAAGATGTTGCTCTTCATGAATCGTAAGTTTATGTGAAGAGTACACATGCAAACATGTCCTGAAAGATTAACCTATGTTAAAGAGTTCAAGTTCTTACAGATAGAGAATAAAGCATGGCAGTTCTTTTTCATAACAGTGACATTTTTGTCAATATCACCTTCATCTGATGACTATACAGCTCTCCTGAGATAATTATGAAAAGCATAATGGTAGCTAATTATGTAAGATGGGTATTATATTCACATAGAGCTTATTTGTATTTCCTAGGCTACACTAGAGTTGTCTTCCAGATAGAAATATCTGTGCTGTTATATATCCATCCAGTGCTGCAAATTGGATACACGAATGAGTAGTAGGGATGGTGCCCTTAAATGTCTTGTATGCTGTACATAACATCTAATATTTGGCACATAAACCCTTCCTATGTCACTAACACTTTCATTAAAAGAAAGTTTATTGAGGATGGAAAGGTAGACCTTTGGGGGTGAAGAACTGTCAAATTTACCATTTTTTCTCTGTAAATCCAATCTGCGTAGTGGATGAAGGGACATATATATTTATATATATGACATGACAGCTGAAAAGACTATTTCATGTGTTTGATGGCAATAAAAAAGCTCACTTTAGAAACTGCAAATGTGGAATTTCCCCAATTGGAGGTATTTCATTTGGTAACCTAAACAAAATCTTTTGATGTAACGTTTCTGCTTGTCTTAGGTGTAACAATCTTAATGATTTATTTTCTTGGAAAAAAGTGAGAAAAGTGTTCTATGCCAGTACAACAGCCCATTCCCATCCACAACGTACTGTAACCTACACATCATTAGACAGTCATTCCCTGCTGTTAGTTCAAAGATTTGCAGCTAGGAGAAGGCTGTTATCAGTGGTACAGGAGAAGTTGCTGCTGTAGAGTACCAAAGGATATGTTAAGTTTATTTGACCTGCACAGACTATTAGTTATCCTTCCATTTTTGGCTGAATTAGTTTCCTTACTCTCCAAGTTTTGGGGAGCTCTTGTTCCATTTAATACCTGCAGGAGAAAGAAGGAGAAATTTGAGGCATTGTGAGCAAGAGTGTGACTGTAGGGAGTAGTTCAGCATTACTGGCTTTACTTTATATTAGTAGGTAGTTACAGGTGTTGTTGCTGCAAGATATTGCTGTTGATCATTTAGCTGTTGCATAAAATCAGGCCTGCACAATGTTAATTCACTTACAGATTTTGCAATCTGCCAAATTTGAATTTATTAATGCTTTCTAATTGGCTAGATATGGACTAAAGACACAATTGTCCACTTCCAGGGTTCCAAAGTTTTCTCTGATGAACTTATAAAGCTTATTGCAAAAGCAAGCTCTGAGGAAAATGTCAGGGCTTATAAAAAAACTCAACCAACCAACCAAACAAGAAACCTCCCCTACAAATAGACCAGAAATTGTTTGTCAGCTTTAACAGAGGGTTTTTTAAGAGTTCAATGTATATTTACAGCATAAATATAACCATGATCCCACTATTTTAAATGTTTTATTTAGAATTCTTAAATACAATACTTACTTTTTTAAAAAAGAGTCTGTTTTAGTTATTTAGACAAACAAACTGTCATGGAAATTACAAGGAACACATTTGGAATCGTCCAAGTGCACAATAAATGTACAATTGAACCTGATACCCTTTTGATATGAACACTGGATCTCCTCACTTTGATTCTGACTCTTCATATTTAGGTCATGGTGATTGAGTTAGCTTTATACAAACACTTCTCTTTCTGTACCAATACTACTGAAATGCGTAATATTTGGTATCTATGATCATTAGCAGTTTTTGTGTGTAATGGTGATTTTATTTAAATACAGGATGACTTGGGTATAAATACACGTGCAAGTCTGTAATTCACATGCTCTGTAGAAAATCTTCAAAGAGTGCTTCTTCTGTTCCATTTTTAACAAAGCTGGAAAACTTGCACACTTACACTGGTTGATTTATATTGCACAAGTGGGAATCTAGTATTAGCAAGAGTGAATCCTTTGCAAGAAAATTTGATTGCTGGCTCGTAGACTTTGAGCTTTAGCGGAGGACAGACAGGCTTGATGGATATATGCCCAGAAATAATTCATTGTTATTGATAAAAGTTGTAACCTGTTTTATATCATCCATCTACCTTCCATTAGAATCAATTATATTATTTACATTATTTTTGTAATGCATTACTTTATTTTTATTGGGCTTGACCCTGCCAGCACTCGAGAAATGGAGAAGCTTCCGTTGATCTCAACAATGCAGAATCAAAGCTGCCTTCATCACAATGCACTCGAAAAGTATCTCAATTAAGTAGAGGGAGCATTGTCTCTTTTGTGGTACATGAATGAGGTGTTCACGTTTAAGGAAGCATTCTTGTCATAAGGAATCTGGAGCCTACATATCTGGATACTATTCTTGAAATTTCCATATGTAATTGTTAAGCTGGTTTGCAAGGCACTCATGAAGCCATTGTGTGCCTTTGCAGAATATTGGATGCAGCCAAGTTTCCTGAGGCTTTGTAACACTTGATTCTCTATGGTTCTTTTTCTACTTATACTTACAGTGTATTGTATGTGAGGATAATTCCAGATTGCAAAATGCTAGGAAATTCTTCGATGGCTGCAGCCACAGATCTTATGAAGCAGTAGATTAGCTTGTTATTGGCAGAAGAATGCAGGGGTTTTGAGTAGGCAACAGTGATTTATTCAGCTAACATTAATCAAGTGTGATGACATCTGTAGCTACGTTGACCCATTTGTATTTGTATTAAATTTAACCAGCAGTTTGACATTCATAGTCTTTAAAAGATTGTCCCTATTCTGTAATCTTCTATTAATTGAAACTGTCACCATTTCCAAGGAACACTGATAATCTAACATGGCTTCCTGTATAAAATAGGTCATTGGGTTTAGCTGAAGTAATTTTTCTTAAATACAGTAGCCGCAGTACTCCTTTTACTGTTCCACTTGTTTAAAAAAAATAAAATAAAATCTAGAATTCCACTTGAAACAGGAAATATTTCTAGTGGTTAAATGGCATCCCTGTTTTAAGTATATATCTTTACATATAAATTAATCTACCTTTGGTTTATTTTCAGTTTATTCAGTTCTGAATCCTTTGTATTTTGCTATGCAGTATATTTTCAAGTCTTTTGCTGATCTTCTCTGTTACTTCTTTAACTTTTTTCATCCTCCCTATTTTTTTTCTGTTTTATATTCCTCTTTTGTGCAGATCGCATTACCAAATGTTAATGCTTAGCTGGTAATCCACCAGGAGCCTTCAAGATTTTTTCTGAGGTTCATAGACTATTCAGGTTTCTCTTGAATTAGAAGGCTCCAGTTTCTATCCAGAATACATCTGTGTTTCCTGAAGAGTGACATGATAAACATTAATATAAAAAAAAGTAGAATATTTGGGTGGTTGATGCAATATTTTAACTACTGAATTTTAAGTATTCACATTCAACTTTCAGTTGTTATATCTCAGGGGGTTTTTTCCTGCATGTTTTTTTCCTGCATGTCCTAGATTAAAACACAGATCTCCATCTAATTAGTCCTAATTCATAGTCTGATATAATTGCCATTAACTCCCACTGACTTTAATGGGAGCTATATCAAGACTTTACTGTGGAGAATCTTACAAATTGACACTTTAAAAAAAAATCTCAAACCGAAAGAAACACCAACCCTGTCAGTTTTGTGCTAGCTATGGTCAAACTGTGTTGAATGGCACATGTATTTATTATGTTTCTATAGCATTCTGAGATCTTTCAGGGTAATTGGAGTAACTAAATTAATACTATGAATATGAAAATATGTATGTGTGTTGCTTGATTCCTGAATTCAAATCTGGTGTGGCTCGTTTAGTGGTATTTAAAGTAGCCAAGAAATAGAGTAAAGGAAAATACTTAATTCCGATAACTTGACATACACATTCACTATCACAGTAAAAGTGGGAAGATGGAGATATTCTGACAAAAGTGTTAACAGCCATGAACCACCTTTGCGGTATATATAGAAAATGTGCAGAAAAAGCAAGGGATTTTCCTATGAAAGTATATGTGTGCTCGATTAGCAAGTTCAGGTGAACTTAATGAGGCAATTTTTTTAATGGACATCAGTATAGATTAGTGCAATGTAATTTATGTAGGACAAATGGAAATGGAACAAATAAATGCTTTGGCATGATATTTAAAAGCCCTTACAGTGCTTGGAAACCACTGAATAATTTTCAGCGAGGAGATAAAAACAAAGTAGGCATTAGGCATATTTCAAGTGGTACTGATGAAATTCTATCTCTACTGAAGAGACTCCATATCAAAGGATGCTCACAGGAGATTTTTAACTACCTACATTTCTGTTGACTAGATCTTTCCACAAATTAGCAAGGAAATTCATAAATAGCAGGGAAGTCAGATTCACTGAATGGAAAGGAGAAGATCCCAAAAGAGACATCCTGAGTCCATTGTGACTGAAAAGTGAGTGAAAATGGGAGAAACGGGTGGACTGTGTCATTGCTGACCAAAAAGAGAGTTCACACTAGTAAGGAATGCAATTTTCTGATCAATTTGAAGCGATAAGTTTCAGGATAAACAGAAAATAACTACAGTGTATAAAGAACAGTGGAAAAACTCATGTTAAAATCCAGAGGGAACATCAGTGTACTTCGCTAGAGTGATGAAGAGAACAGTATGTTTTTCTGCAGGTTTTCAAAAGGATTAGAGGTTAGAAATAGATGAATCTTGGGAATACTTCAGTCATCCTGAAAGGACCTTATTTGAAAGGTCAGTATTTAAAGCAGCTTTAATGAGGAAGCTCAAATTCAAAGTTAGATCACAGGTCAGGAATCAGAAGCCTCTTCAACAGACTGTGGGTATAAGTACTTGAAACATGAAACCAAACATGACAGTGATGAATGGGGAAGGCACACAAACGTGTAGTCTTTCACAACAGTTTTTCCAGGGATGATTACCAAGTGGTTCAAAAGTTTATATAAAGAAATACTTGCCTGAATAAGGTGGATAGGAGTATACAGAAAGCAGATGAAAAATAAAATTAAGCAAAACCTAGGAATTCACTAACCTGATCACCTTCTGCAACAAAATGGTGGATATCATTTTCCTGGACTTCAGCAGCACCTTAGACACTTTTCCACAGCCTTCTCGTAGACAAACTGGCAAGACAGACTGGATGGGTACTCTGTGAGATGGGTAGGAAACTGACTAACAGGTCAAACTCAGAGAGTGATAATCAATGCTTTTTACTCAGACTGGCAGCCTGTCACAAGTGGTGTCCCTCAGGACACTGGGCCCTGTGCTGTTCAATGCCTTCATAAATGATCTAGATGATGGGATTGAAAGAACCTTTACTGAGTTTGCTGATGACACTGAATTGAGTGGTGATGTTGACAAGTCAGAAGGGAAATACTTGGAAAGACTGGAAGAGTGTGCTAACAAGAGCAGTATAACAGCAACAATCTAAACATGCAGCACTGCAGCAGTGAAGGTAAATCAGATTCTGGGCTGCATCCACAAGGGTGTTACTAGCAGAGATAGTGATCATCTTGCTCTACTCAACACTTGTTAGGCCACACCTAGAGTACTGTGCCCAGTTCTGGTCTGCAAAATTCAAGAAAAGATGTGGAAAGACTGGAAGGGGTCCAGAGGAGGGCCGTGAAGATGATCAGAAGGGCTGGAGTATTTATCCTATGGGGAAAGACTGAAGGAGTGAAGGGTCTTTTCTCCCTGGAGAAGAGAAGGTTTGGGGACCCTCTTCACAGTATTCCAGTACGTAAAAGGGTCTACAAGACGATAGAGACTCTTTCTTCACAAGGTACAACATGGAGGAGACAAGGAGCAATTGGTACACCAGGAGAGCTTTTGGTTTGATATATGTAAGAAATTTTGTACAATGAGAACAGTCACTGGAATCATTCACTGGAACAACCTCCCCAGGGACATAATGGAGTCTCCATTGCTGGAGGTTTTCAAGCTGTGATTGGACAGGATGCTAGATAATCTCATCTAGGCTTTTCCCATAAAAGGTTATACCAGATAATTTTCTGAGGTCCCTTCCAACCTGGACTATTCTATGATTCTATGAAAAGCAAATTGGAGAAAGAGAAAATGTTGCTTATCATAAAAGAATTTAAATTTGTGTTTTGAAGTAAGTTTACCTTGATAGACAATGATCTCTGAATTGTGAAAGGAGCAGGATAACATTTTCAGAGTTTAGGCTTCTAATGAAGATAAGAGGCAATAATGAAGAAAAGGGATAGAGGGAAAGAAACATTGTTTTCCTTTTTAAGGCATCTGTTCTGAAGCATTTGAAATCAGAATGAAAAGGTCACCAGACCATACCTGACCTCCAAGATATATGATTATACATTGTATTTTGTTGAGGCACTGTGTTAATAATAATTTCTGGTTAGGACCAGGTATCCAAAATGATTATAAATGAGAGATTTTTTTTTTTGCCTGTGAAGTATCCAGCTGATAATTGTTTGCTCTCCTTAATTGGAAAACTCAGTTCTGTACACCCTTTTTGATAATGTAATGGCAGATTAAAAAAAAAAAAGGGAGTCTTGTTCATTGGAAAGTGTGTGAGGAGGAAAGGAGTCTTCTATATAGGCTATTTTTTCCAGTAGCAACAAACACTGATTTCTCTGACATTTATTTGGAATGTGCGAAGAAATACAGCACTCCAAGGGAGACTGACAGCATTCAGGCACAGAAACGGATATGCTGTGGGAAAATGGCTGTTTTTTTCCTTAACAATAACTATAAATATTTGAAGAGTATAAATGCTAAAGCACAGGAGCACAAGGGTAGTAATGCAATGGGACTGCTAAAATGAAAATTCAGATTGGCTGAGTATTAGGAAAAAATGATTGACAGTGAGAAGAGATTATGTAGTGGAGCACTTTCCCAAAGGTACTGGTAAAAGCCTTGTCTCAGTCTTCACTGTGATGCTTCAGAGTAGATTGATAAAGAAGTGAAAGCTATTCTGTGGAGACGCATGCTGTTCTTGGAGAGCTGTGCTAAAAGACTTAATAGATTTGCTACAAGTCATTTCTGTGAATCATTTAGAGATGTGTTACAGATTTTTTCTCATTGAAAGAAGTTCTATAAAAATTCCCACATATCCTACTCAGTGGATCACAGTGAGTTTACATTCATCACAAACTTAGTAAACCAGTATCCCATAACAGTATTTTGTATACATTATTCATTACACTTGTGTGAAATGCAGACTGTGTTAAAGAAGAGGAAGAAACTGGGGAGTGTGAAAGATGTAGGTTGTCTGTGTTCTGGCAAGGGAAGTATTTGGGGATGGAATTCTGGAAATTTACAGACCAAATGATTCCACTGTAACCTGGATTTCATCCTTTATTCCTAGTCTTTTTCTTCCTACATACTAAGATTTTCAACTGTTCTGGGTACTAGTATGGACTTAAAAAAATGTACAACTTGCAGTGATCCAAAGGAAACGAACACAGAAGGTTCATTTATAGGAGTATACTTCCTTGGAGGACCTGACCTTCAGAAAAAAGCACTTTGTCTCCCAGATGTCAGCAGTATTTCTTCAAGAACTTGTGTATGTTTTGCATAGGTGCAAGCTGGAACCCATCAAGGGAGGCTGGGGAGTTTTTCAAGAATTAATTCCTCTTCAGTGGATAGGATCTACCCTTTGAAATACCAGCAGGAAGGACACCTATTTCATAGTGAATAACCCTCAGTGTTCGTAAACAGCTGATGTAGGTCTGCTGTGGAGGTTGGATGTGATGTGTATTGAGTTATCCATTATTTATTATTCCTTTAAACTTTCAAGAAATACTTAAAAGCCAGAAAATCTCCACAAGAAAAAGTGCTTGTGGAGATGTTTTGGTCCCTTGATGTGGACTTTAGCAACACTATTGATCACTTGATGTGTGCCTATTGTTTCCGTGCCCTTTTTTTCTGCTCTTCTTTTTACTGTGCCTGTGCAGAGATGCTAGAGCTTGGAAATGACCAAGAGTTTCCTGAGCCTCTAGTCTCAGTGTTTAAAATTATCACCATAAGGAACAGCATGTTCCTTTTCATTCAGGCAGTTCTTACAGAGAGTGCTTATTTTGTGTTCAAAAGATGGAAAACCAAACTGTAGCCTTCCTCCCTTCTCATACTGTGTGCTCAGTGTGCATATGCTTTTCAGACAATACAAGGTGCAGGTCAGCCACTGCTGCATTCGTAAATATTCCTATCTATATAGACAGGAAAAAATAAGTGACAGGTTAGCATAAATTACGTAATCAGCACAACTCAGCAACATCAGGATTAAAGTGGAAATATGCAAGATACCTGAAAAGCTGTTCCAAGAAAATGTTTGAAAACAAAATATTTCTCTTCTTTTCGTCTATGACTATATTTGGAAAAAAAAGAGATATTTTGTTGTCTGTGAGATAAGGCAAATTAAAAAGATGGTAAAATGCAGGTTAGACTTAAAAAGCCAGCTAATAAACTGACAAAAAGTAGCCAAAACCTAGCAGGAAGATGTTGAAGAGTCTTTTTCCTCTGGAATTGTAGAACAGAAGTTCTCAAAATGTCATTGTCTTGGACATTATATGGCAGCAAACCTTGTTTGAGAGCAATGTTCATGTATGTTTAGCTATTTGCTGCCTATATTCTTCATTTCTTCCATCAAAATTCTTTCCCTTACTGGAAATAGTAATCTTTTAAGATCATTTAATACAAAACTGTAGTAAGTACTTGGATTATGTCCCTGGCATCTCTTCCATATTAACTAGTAATGCTTCATATAAGTGACAGCCGTTTAGTGATGTGTTACACTAATAGATAACAACAGAAAGTTCTGTGAGAACGTATTACTGTAATGCATCATCAGAGTCCAAAAATGTTTGTTGAAATTGGCCAGTATGAACACTTAGATGTCAACTTCCGTATGCTTTTACAGCCTTTGCTTACAAGATGTACTCATTTACCACTGATAGTATGATACTTCAGTTTCTGTAAAAACTCCAGGAGTTAGCTGACCTGTGCTTTTTCAGCTGAGGCTTTGTTTGCTTTTAGGGACACACATAAACTTTACTGAGTTGATCAGAAAAAATTTTCATTACTGTAAAATAACATTGAATCGTGGTGTTTGTAAATATTACACTGAAGTTCATACTGAAGTTTTATGTTTGAATGATGCTCTCGTCCATCTATGGAATAAGATGGAATCAAATCTGCCCAGACTTTATAGCCTGTTTCCATATCAGTAGTTGAAAAATTGTTTATATAACCATTATGATAAAGTTTTTATTAGTTTTATTCAGGCAATCTTTGAAGACCTGTAAACCAGCATATACTTTTTCCCTGAAGAATTAAAGAATGTATTCAAGTGAATCCTTTATTCTGAATATATTGATTACTATTATAAAAAAAATAAATACTTTCTAAGCTGGAAGATGGCTCACAGGAGTAAAATTGCTTGTGTGTTTGTGTGCACATGTCACTTAACGATTAGCATTGTTGTGCTGTCCTACCTTTTTCTGGATCTAATCTGATCTAGAGTAGATGAATCTGTTAAAAGCAGCTGAAATCTGCTATTTTCATTTGTTCAGTAGAAAACTATTTAACTATAATTGTGATTATTGAGGCAGGTGATTTGTTCGAGCAGCTGTAATTTATTTTCTCAGGATTCTAATAGCAAAAGTAAATTATTATTATTTTTTTTAATTTTAATTTCCCCCTCCCCTTAATATTCTGGGAGGAATGTAATCATAGAATCATAGAATGCATTGGGTTGAAAGGGACCTTTAGAGATCATCTAGTCCACGCCCCCCTGCAGTAAGAAGGGACATCTTTAACTGGATCAGGTTGCTCAGAGCCCCATCAAGCCTGGCCATGAATGTCTTCAGGGATGAGGCCTCCACCACCTCACTGGGCAACCTGTTCCAGTGTTTCACCTTCCTTACATTAAGGAACTTCTTCCTAATGTCTAATCTAAATCTACCCTCCTGTGGTTTAAAACCATTGCCCCTTGACCTGTTGCTACATGCCCTTGTAAACAGTTCCTCCCCAGCTTTCCTGTAGGCCCCCTTCAGGAACTGGAAGGCCGCTATGAGGTCCCCCTGGAGTCTTCTCTTCTCCAGGCTGAACAACCCCAACTGTCTCAGCCTATCTTTGTAGGAGAGGTGCTCTAGCTCTCTGATCATCTTCATGGCCCTCCTCTGGACCTGCTCCAGCAGATCCATGTCCTTCTTTTATTGAGGGCTCCAGAGCTGGACACAGTACTCCAGGTGAGGTCTCACCAGAGCAGAGCAGAGGGGCGGAATCACCTCCCTCGATTTGCTGGCCATGCTTCTTTTGATACAACCCAGGACATGCTTTGCCTTCTGAGCTGTGAGTGTGCATTGTTGGCTCATTTCCAGCTTTTCGGCCACTGGTACCCCCAAGTCTTTTTCTGGAGGGCAGCTCTCTATCACATCATCCCCCAGCCTGTATTGATAAGAAGGATTGCTCGTACCCAGGTGCAAGACTTTGTACTTGGCCTTGTTGAACCTCATGAGGTTCACCTGGGCCCACTTTTCCAGCTGGTTGAGGTCCCTCTGGATGACATCCTGTCCCTCTGGCATGTCAATTGCATCAGTAAGCTTCCTGTCATCTGCAGACTTGCTGAGGATGCCCTCTGTCTGTATCATTGAGGAAGATATTAAACAGCACTGGTCCAAGTATGGACCCCTGAGGGACACCACTTGTCACCCATCTCCATCTGGACATTGAGCCATTGACCACTACACTCTTGATGTAATAATCTAATCAATTCTTTATCCACTGAACAGTCCATATCTTTCCAACTTAGAGAGAAGGATGTGGGGGACATCTAGATAGATGACACCATTGCTCTTCCCTTGTCCACTGATGCACTGCAAAAATGCTTATGTTGTTATCAACTGAGACCTCTCTCTATTGGTTGTAAGAATTGTAACCTGTACAAATTTATTTTTTTGTTATATATATAGCTCAGGTATCTTTGAAGTTCCAAATAATAAGGTTATGCCTATGAAGAGCAAAAAGAGCTATAAAGGAAATTGAAAATTCAGTGAGGTAGCTTATGTGGATAAAAGTCTAAGTATTTTGGCTCTCCTGTGAAATGCAGACACAATCGTTAGCACATCTGACACCTTAAAGGTTTGTAGAAATATTTCTGTTGTATCTGTGTTTAGGGGTTCTATTCTTACCAGTTTCAAGCATTGAAATGCTGGTATTCTGAAACGAGTAGGAAAACTTCTGATCAGTGTTGTTTCAGCTAAAAAACTGTAGCAGAGATGAGCAGGAGCACATTTTTGGTCTTTGTTTCCCTGCCCCTTCTCCGCCCCCCAAAAAACCCTTAAGGTGTTGTGTAAATTGGTCCCAGTTTAGTGGTAGTAACCTACGATGTGATTCATGATGCCAGTTATGCAATTGAAAAAGATAGTGCTCTCTAATCCCTTATTCAGGCATGAAGTAAAAACTTTAGCTGAGTAATGGTTAAGAATGAATACTCCCAAGATTAAAGAAATCACATTAAGCCATCCTTTCTTTTCTTATAGCTTAGAGGAAGTTGTTAGGAAGCATTCAAGTTCATCATTCCTATGAGACAGATTTAGAAATAGCTTGACTTACAGCAAAAATCGTACCGCAGGAGCACTGTATCTGTTGAGTCAATGTTTATTAATATCAAGGGTGGCTAAGAATTTTAGTTTCCAAGCTTTCTTTTGAAAGCATATTGCCATACTCAGCTAAGGGACCAAGCTGAGAGGTCAAAGATGGAAGAATGTAAAAAAATACCCTTCAGTGTGTAACTGGTTATAACTTTTACTTTTTCTAAGGTTAGCTACATTGTGTAAAAAAGAACTTCAGGAGAAAAATACATTTTAAAATTTTCAATGTAGAATCATTCCCATCTTAATTTGTACAAAATTTATTTTAAATGTTCTTGTGCTCTTTGAAAGACAGCTTAAGGTTGAACCTAAATTGAAAAAATTCACTGTAAACAAAGGGAAAAGATTTTCAAACAAATTTCATCTGATTAATCCAGAACTTGTTATATTTTTTTTTTCTGAGAATTAAACAAGTACACAGTGTTGTTGCATACATCCTTTCAGTCATTAACTTTTCTTATATAAATTTGGTTGAATTCTAGTTGGAGGGCCATGTTGCCAAAAGAATACTTGAGCTTTGGGTCAAGGTATTATACAGATGTTTGTGCTTACTGAATATCCATGTGTACTCTTTCTTTGAACACTATCCCCGTTTTTTTGCTTGAGAACTAAACCTATCACTTGTACACACAAGTAACAGCCCTGAAAGGTTCTAAAACCAAAGTGGCACAAATGAAACAGAGCTCATGCTGTGAAAATTCTCCTTTTCTTTTTAAGCTGAAGCTTTCAGGAGATGCCATGGGGTGTGTGTTCGTGTTTTGTAAAGCAGTCATTTCCCCCCTTTATTAGTGATGGATGTCCACCTGGTAACACAGAAAGAACCCTTTACCGAAAGAAAGTGATTACAAATGGAAATAGCATGAGCAGGTCTGGTTTTACTAGAGCAAATTATTAATGTTACAGTTTCTGAAAGCAGTGTGTGTCTTCTTAGCCTCTTGGTATTTTTCACGTCAGTACTTCCAATACTGACCCCAGAGGAACACCACTCATCACTGTTCTCCACTTGGACTTCAAGCTGTTGACTGTATCTCTGAGTGAGACCATCCAGCCAATTCCTTATCCACTGAGTGGTCCATCCATCAAATCCATGTCTCTCTAATTTAGAGACAAGCATGTCATGCGGGAAGGTGTTAAATGCATTGCACAAATCCAGGTAGATGACATCACTTGCTCTTCCCTTACCCACTGTTGCTGTAACCCCATCATAGAAGGCCATCATGTCATATGTGTAGTTCCAGTGAAGTATTTCAGTGAAACTAGTCAGAAAATCATTTTTGCCGGACACTTTTGCCCAAGGAAAAGCCTAAATTCCCCCCAGTTTTTTAAAGTGATAGTTCAAAATGTTTCAAAATATTCTTGATATAGAAGGTAGCTTCAAGTTGAAGAGTTTATCTAGAAAACAAACAAATAACCCCAAAGCATTTAAAAGTGAAAACAAATGTCAGAACATTGCTGACACATGAAATTGATATACACAATGACATGGGGAAGTGAGAAATGCTTAATTGCACTGTCTACCCTTTATTCTATGTATTCATACTCTTCATAGCTATTTTCCAAATAAACACTATGAGGTGTATTTATTGTGACAGACAAAAATATTTTAAGAACCCTATAGTATTTGCACAACAGTACACTTTTAGAAGCTTGCATATGTATTAGATTGCAATAACCAGTAATAGTGTGTGTACTTGTTGGTACTTCATTTGATATGGCAAGCTACTGCTCTTGAATGTTATTAGACAAAGTTTGTAGTAGTAGTATATGTTTTTACTGATTATCTGTCAAAAGAATTGATTTTGCTTGAGGCTGAGGACCTGTTACGCAGTACAGAACCAAAAGGGAATTTTTTTTATCTGACATTCCTTTAGCACTAAGCTGACATCAAAGCCTCAAGCTTTTGGAGATCATCCGATAGAATCAGACCCTTTAAACACCATACTTAAGCATGTATGCTCTGCTTCGTTCTCTTGCTACAAGGAGATGCCACGTCTTGAAAACCAAATAATACATTTCTGTTCGTTGTCATTATAATGATGATAATTAATTTGGATTAGTTCAGCAAGGGCAGCTTTAACGTCAAGAAAATTTATTAACATAAAGACAGCCCATTGGTAGGTTGTGATTAAAGATTCCTTAAATATAAAAGCGATGCCTTAGAAATATCCCATGAATGAAACTAATCCTTTTTTTTTTAATTTATTTTAGCCATACATGTTGTGCACTACACAGATCAGTATTTGAGGTGGAAGAGCCTTGCTTTTCCTCATATTTCTCTGCACAAGTACTGTTTTTTTTATCTGTCACTTCTGAAATATAGGTTGTTTAGAAAAGGATTGTAAGCACAGAATAGAGTGCAACTGCCCAGCAGCCTCAGGGTGTACCTCTCTATTAGTGAAAAGTGGTGAAGGAAAAGCTGCCTCTGAAGAATAGGTGACAGCTTGATTCCATGTACCTTGATTTGGAGTTATAGTAATAACTGCATTCCAAAGTACTACAGAAAACTTAGCTTCCAAATGTCACAGGTATCTGAGAAGGCAAATATTGTTTCAAAACACTGATGTGAAGAGTTACTGAAGTTGCAGTAAAAAGCAAAAGCTTGGAAAGCAAAAAGGCTAGGTTAAAAAGATTATAAGTATGCAAAAGAAATTGCAGGTGAAAGGTAGGAAAGAATTTTTCTGGATGTCTTGCAGGAACATGTCAGTCTCTCCACTAGTGAAAGGAAAGTTAGCAGTGTAATTAGTGGGTGGAAACTTGATGGGGTTTTTTAAACTATTTACCTGTCATGGTAGGGCAGAATTTAGCCAACAACTGCATAAACTGTTGCTATATTAATGTCACAAACCAAAATCAGAAAGCTTCTAACTTAGATAGGTGCAGTGCTGGTTCCCAGGCTGAGAGAAGGAAAGTTTTTATAGCTTTTCAACAAGTAGCCAACTTCGCTGAACAGATAGTCAGCCAACAGAACTGAAAGGGTGGGATGCTATATATCTACATGGAGGCTGGCCATAAGTTCATAGAATAGCCTAGCATTAGAAGGCTGTTTTCACCTCAGTGGAACAGAAGATTCTTTCAAACCAGGAATCAGGAAATGGAGCAAATGAGTCCAAAACGGAAAGCAGCCAGAAACACCCACAGCCAAGAGCTAGCTATTCAGCTAAATGCAAGAGTAACCTGTGCAAGTGAGAGAGAAGGAGAAAAAAAAGCCAGTGGGAAATTTATTATTCTGGAGTAGTAATAAGGTTTAAGAGCCGTAAGTTGACAGCAACAAAAATATTTATAGGATAAGCTGAAGGAAGTAAAGGTAGTGAGAGGTGGAATAAACTTCCCTTCATTTGGCCAAATGATGTGCAGAATTAAAGTTCTGCATTTAATTGGAGCCTGCGGTTGTTTTTATGTATGTTTTCAAATGTGTTTAATGTGAAAAAAAAAGATTTGTTCAAATATTTGCAAACAGTCTGTGTTACATATATTGGGAATTTATTTTTTTTTTCTCTTAGCAAGTATTTGTTAGTTTGGTTTCAGATCACTGACCTCCTGAACTTGGATTCTGTGTTGGGTCCATTCTAGCTTTTCCCTTTAATTAAAGGTTCATTCTTTTTCTCTTTTTGGGACCCCTTCCAATTTGCTGCATTGCTTTCAGATGCACTTGAGTTGAGATGTTCCTTAGAAAATTCATTTTTACATTTACATTACTGTTGCCTTTTCCCTTAATTTGCTCCTGTATTTACTGACCTTGAATTTAAAGCTTTAAATGGTAAAGACTGGAAAAATCATATATGATTAGCATATAATGAATGAATGAAATGCTAAAGAAATAAGGCTTGAATCCTACAATGGTAATTACTGTGTTCTGCTTTACAGTGTTGTTTGGTTTTTTTTGCAGTCCCTGAAGAGTTCTTGTGCTTGATCTTGGGCAGTAATGGTTAATGAGGAAAGAGGAAACACAGCATGTTTCTGACTTTTCTGCAGAATTAGTCTTTGGTAACTCTTGCTGCACTGTGAAGGAAAGGGGAGGAAAAACCTGATATCCAGCACAACAGTTGAGTTTGCTGTAGCCCTTTCTTTTCCCAAACAGATAATATACTACTTTCAATGGCTGTTTCCTTCCTTAAACTTTATATGATGTATTAATACTAAGCTGGATTTGCCTAAAATAATACTTTTTTTTTTCCTTTTGGTGATTCTTGTTTCTTTTGGTTTTGTTTCATGACTTATGTCTTGGTAAAGGCTTTATTCCTAACTGGGAGCTGATTGAGCTTCTGTGGAACCAACTTGCTCCTAAATTCTGCAATTCAGATGTTGCCAAGAAATTTCTAGGAGTCTGCCATGGGAACTTAAAAAAGGGGAGAGAAAGAAAACTTGAGCCCGTTTCTTAAAAATAGAAAACATAGCAACCATAGTCAGAAACATTTAGTGGTCTGACAGCTGACAGCAGGACATACAAAAAATAACAGAATAGTCTATTGAAGAGGAGGAAAAGGGATCTTCAAATGACTTGTGTCCACAGCAGGGTGACAAATATAACAATCCCATTATCAAGGCTGTTAGGGGAAAAAAAAATATTTGTTTTCTAATTTCTGCTGATTGAACATGTTAAATGATATGCCAGTAACTTAGAACATAAAAGGCATTCCCTGGCAACCTCTTTAGATCTCTTTATTTGGGCTGTCAAAGTGGGAGAGAAAAGAAACAAACAAACAGTTCTGAGATTGGCATTCAAAGCTCCAGCAGAATAGACCAGTTTGCCTAGAAGGTCAGTTCTCACGACTGTATTAATTCTGCAAATAGGTGACTGATGCATGAAACCGAGGTGACTTTGTCAGTACTGCACAGTGAATCTAAAGAAAAGCAAATAAAAAGTTTCTCAAAACAATGTCCTGTAACATTAACAACTGGATTAGTTTCTACATCTGTATGTAACTGTTACCAACTCTTTTTTTTTTTTTTGCATTAGAGTAATCAAGATACCAACTTGTGAGCTATTAGTACTGGTGTTTGTTGGGGTTTTTTTTGTGTGGGGAGGTTATTATTCTTTTAATATCATTGTTTTGGGGTATGACAGTGCTGGTTTTCAGTCTACAGTGGACCTTCACACATGCTATTGAATTCATAGTAGAATTCCATATAATTATGCTATGCTTTTACCATTTTTGGTACCCATTTGTCTTTCTAGAATTTGCAGGGATATGATAGTAAGCAATTTAAATAGAACATATATTTGTGTGCATTAAGTAGATCTGTTTTCTGTGAACAGAAGATTTAAAAATGTCTGATGTGTAATATATCCTGTAATATTAAGAAAGATGAGTGCAGAAAATGTTCGTGTTGCTTAGCTACAGAAACAATAAACATCACAAATGCACTGTCTCTAGTTAGCCATTCGGTGTGGCATTAGAGCATTAACCAAGCATATTGTCATGGTGCAGTATTTTATACTTCCATTTTTACCTTGAGACATGAATTCTTCAAGTCCAGCTTTTATTGAGTGTCTTTTGACAAGATTCTGTACATTTTATTTTTTCTGTTTGAATTGCCGATGCACTCTGTACTCTGTAGTTACATACTAGAAAGCCAGAATATTATGCTTTTCTTATCATAGTGGCTGCCATCTTCCTTAAAAAGAAAATGAAGGGTGGTGATGACACCCTATAGGCAATGTGTGTGTAAATGTGACTGACTTTGGAAGAAGCTCCACTAGACCTGATCCTGGTAATGCAAACCTCAGTCTTCATACAAGTTTCTACTCTGTGGGAAAATTTATCCATTTTACAGAGAAGTGGGAAGAAGTTAAGTTCTCTGTAAGCCATTCAGATACAGGTTAAACACAAGTTCCTGGCTTCTAATAGCAAGAATTATTCTAATAATTCTTTTATTTCTACCTTGTAGAACAAAGTAGTCTGTGGAGAGTATGTCTTATCTTAAAATATACTTGTTATATCTAAAGCGATAAACTGTAGAGAAAAGTATATTGTCGTGCTATATAAACAATGTTATCCTTGAAAAAGTTGATTTTGTATTTTTGAAAAGCCACTGCCCTGAGTGAGACAGGCCTGATTTAGCCATTTCGTGTTTCCAGTCATTAAATATTCTTCTTTTTCTCCTATAGGATAACTTAAGCTGTGGTCATGCTCCTTTGGACTTGAACAGTAAATAGCCTTCATTTGGCTTTCTTTCTACTTCTTTAACCATAGAACAGCCACATCCAGTTTTAGTAGAGTGCATGAGAATAGAGTGTGCTCTGTTTCCAGTCCACAGTTTTGGATGCTCAGAGTGGACCAGAAGAAGAGGCAGGAGAATGTGAAACTTCCAGATATATATTCCATGGAATTTGTGGCACCGTAATTGATTAGACGTGCTTTTTTGTTTTTCTTGTATCTGTTAAGTTGAGCTTTTTTTGAGCTGAGACTTACAGAGGTGCTTCCTAGACTATATTATTTGATCTAACATAATGCAGCAAAATGCACGTGCTAATGTTTTCTTCGGATGTTTATGTATCTGTACCATGGAACCCTGTCTTGTTCTCCGAAGACTTACTTCCTACTCAGTAAGACTCTGCAGATACTTGGGTTTTGTTTTGGTGCCCCTTTCTAAATGCCCCACACCACCACACACACACACACATCCACCCCAGAAAAATTAAGATAATTTCATTTGAGAATGAATAAATTGTTTCCATGGAGCTTTCACTATACCTGCTAATCTCTTCTCTGTGTTCAGAAAACAAAGCTGGTTTATAAAGTTGGGTAATCCTAGAGGCTTGAATAGCTGTTGTCATTTATATTGTGTGCTTTCACATCCTGTTCATAAATACACTCCACTGCAAATATTTGAACTGAGGTTCTTTAAGTTTTGTGTAAATAGTCTGTAGTTTATTGTGTTCCTTGATATATTCATTTTGGAGCTTGGAAATTAATTGAGGCATATTGGGAAAATAACAAGTCGCATGTGAGAAGCTGACATTCATGGATTAATTCAAAACCATTCAGCAAATACTAAAAATATATGGTAATTCTCAATGGTCTCATTTGGCTTTCTGGGGAATGTGATGCTGCATGCACCAGGTAGTTCTCAATGAGCATGGAAATTCTAGTGGCTGTTAGAGTAGGCTGATAAAATTGCTTCAGGCTGCACTTACTGTAAGTCCCATTGCTGCAGTAAGTTATCGCCTGCTGACTTCACCATGCAGCATAAAATTGTAGGTTAGCAGCACCTACCTGAGCCATTCTGCATGATATGAGTCTCCATTTTAGAGAACTGACTGCTATTGTTTGCACTAGGTGATCCACATTTCATTAAAATATGAAAATATTTGAAATGCATTCAAATCTGCATTTTTTTCTCACCTCCCTTTAAGTAAGTAGACAAGTTCTTCAGAAGAAGATGATAATGTAGGTATTATGAACTCCTGGTTTCCCTTTGATTCTCAGGGAAACCTTGATGCTGCAAATTAGGTGAGCTGATTAGCTCCTTAAGGATCATATTTGGTTTTAATAATATAAAGTAATTTGGAAGAAATGCTCCATAGTAATTTAGAGGCATTTAATCACAGTGGTTGAAAGGCTATTGCTGGCAGAGTTGGTCAGTATTCTGAAATATTTAAGAGTAATGTCTTTTCTTCACTCACAGTATTTGATGTACAAAATACAAAAAGAAATCTTTAATGTGGAAAGAGCTGCACTTTGAATTTAAAATGGTGTTGAAATCTGGATTCTCTCAAGGTTTTACATTTCATAGGCTAGGGTCAGTAGAAAGAACTGGTAGTATTTAGTTGCTATTGATGTTTTTATACCAACTTTTTAATTTGATATTTCAACTGTTGTATATATCTCCACTATCAACAGTAAATTCCTTGTCTTTGCTTCACCTTTTTTCAATGTCATTCATACATTTATACATTGCTGATTCATGAATATATTTTCATTGGCTGCTCAGCTACACTTGCTGTTGTTGAAGGTTCCTGATGTGATGACTGGCAAGTTCTGTAGTGAATTCATTATATATTTCTAGAGTTCATTGCATACCAGGGCCCTGGCTTGCAATAACTTGTGTGCATGATATATCTTTGGGAAGCATGAATTAATTTTGCTTCTGTTCCAAGATGACCACAGACCATGTTAAAGATAGTGCTGAGCTTAAGTTAATAGTTGCTGTCTCTTAACTGTTCTTATTTATTAAGACTCAGCACTACTATATTGTAAGTAACCCAACATGTGATTGACCTAGATGATAGCAAAAGGAGCTCGTACCTGGATTGTAAAATGATACATAGGTCTGCCCTTTCTCTCCTGGAAAACAAATTTATTCCTTGCTTTGGATAGTTCAGTTGTAAGTTATGGGGGGAATTTCTAACTGCTCCTTTTTTCTTGGGTGTTTAGGTGACCTTTTGAAGTTTCCAAGAATGAGATATTTAAAGGCTGAGGTCTTTAACCTGACTTAATATTAAGATGAAAGAATACAGTGAATAGAAGACAAATTCAAGGTGCTCTTAATAGCACTATACGATTCCCTGAGGGCTGGCAGTTTCATGTGCAGGAAAATTATATTGTTGTTGCTCAGGTATGAAAGTGAGTGTGAGAGAAAGCAAGTTATTATTACCAAGGCCAGCCCAATAGATGCGAGGAAAGCACATAGCAGTGCAAGGATACTGACTGGCAGGTTGTGTAGGAGTAAAAGTGAATGTGACTCAAATATTTCTACATTGCAAATTATCTTCACTTGACTAATTGTGGATCCATGTCCCTATCAGAGGGAGAATGTATTGAGTTAACATTAAAGCACAGTGTGTTGGATGTCTTAGATGGAAATAGCAGTGGATGGTATAAGTCCTTATGAAGGACTTATAAGTATGTTTGTCCTTATGAAGGAAAGAAGGGAAAAAAATTAAAAGACAGAATCTTTGGAAAATAATAGGTGGATTATTTGTACCCTAGAGAGTATAGATTCTGAAATATACACTTCCATGAGCTATAAGCAGATATTAGTCTCAGAATTATTCCTTTCTGTTCAGTTCTTTTCTTAAAATTTAATGATTACTTCTTTTTGTGAAATGCTGCTTTTCTCCTTCTTTCTGTGCTTCACTGATAGTTGAATACATCTTTCATGGCCAGGGAGATGGGGAGAGGGGTAAGAATCTCAGCATAACACCAGAAAACAGGTCTCCTTAATGCCAGCTTATGTTCTGTTAATAGTTTACAGCTCTTTCAATTATGGTTTTCAGTTATGGTTCATATACTTCTGTTTTAATACTAATTATCCATGATAATTAAGTTCCAGTTTTTCAATTTTGTAAGATTAAAAGAACAGAAACATCCAAAAACCTAGAACATAAAAACTCTAGAACATAGATGTAGATATTCTGTTTCCACACAATGAATGTAATAAGATGAAATAATTCACATCTCAATAGGCATTAAGTTTTTATTGTGGAATATGAAAGTAAGAAATTGCCAGATGCAATATTTAGAGATTCCAAGAATGTTTTAATATGGTGGAATAAAATTCCAGTATTTGCCACTCTTACTAAAGTGTACTAGCAGTTTTTCCCTCATGTTACATATTAAGCTGCTTAAGGAGCTGTTGATGAGTTACTGAGAAAACTATTACCAGTATTCCTACTTGCACTTTGTCTGACAGGTCCTTGAACCATATTTATTAAAAAATATTGTTTCTGCATTGGCAAATTGCTTCAAAGCCTATAGAACTGTTTTAGACATCAAGGAAAGCTTAGCACTCTTTTTGTCTACTCAGTTTTTCTAACATAGCTATTAACTACTGATTTTATTATTCAGTCAACCAGCCTTCATTAATATCAGACAATTTCAATTTGTCCATAAACAAGAAATTATCTTTTTGTATTTATTCATGTTGTCCTGGTACCTACCTTTGTTCAGTAGACAATTAAAGAATATTTTTTCCTCATGTTCTTTGTTGCCTTAATTACTTTCATTGCCAACAGCATTATTTAATTCTAATGAGAGCCCATTTGTTCTTTTTTTATCATATCCTCTAGCCTCTGTTTAATGGTTTTCACTCTATTCTAGAAAGGTTGCCCCCTGTAACTCCTTCAAATGAGGTGGAAGCTATCCAAAATCCTTCTTGCCATAGAAAGTGGCCAATGGTTTAATGAGACCAGATAGAATATTGCCTGCCAGGCTACTGGCTTCTATCTGCATTCTTCTGCCTTTTGGCTTTCTTCACTCTAAAGACAAAGTCATCCTAATGGGAGATCACTTGCACGTGCTTATTCTCCACTACTTTTCTTAATTTCTCTGCATAATCTGCGATTTCTGAGGTGTTACGGAAGTATCTGATAAATGCAAATAGGGATCCTTATTCTCTAAGATTACAAGTTAGTCTAATTCTGGTCACTTCTGATGTCTTCACTTGAAGAAGGCAACAAATTTTTCTGCCTCACTGTGGCAGAGTATCATTTCTGCTGTCAGGAATTCACAGTGAGGTTTATTTGTTGTCTTTAGAGTCACAGCTCCAGCGGGAACAGCAGTATTTGTACTGAACTTTGAAATTAAATGCAGGAATAGGCTTATTTATTATCTTTTCGGACACATTTTTAATGTAGCAAAATAGTTCTGCCATGACTTATGATGAAATTCACTGGATGGATAATGACATAATTTGAAAGATCACAACTCTTACAGTAAGAAAATGTTGATCCATCAATCATCTCTTTAGTGTTCTATTTAAACACTATTTTTCAGTAGCAACTATTACTTGTGGTGTATGCTATCTTAGATTGAGTGTATGCTAGTGTTTTGATTTCTGTCAGAAGCGCAGTTCTGCAGTGCGTCCCCCATCTCTTCCAGTTACTGTGTGTCAGTTCAGTTTGCAGAGCAGGTTTCATTTGTGTTCAAACTAAGCTTCAGAAGAAATGAATTCAGAAGCTTTACCCTAAGTATTCAGTAAGCACTTTCTAACCTCTAATAGAGGTCTAAGGTCTAAACCAGTGATTGATTCCCTGAACAACTTCAGAACACGCTGTATATTTGGAACACTGGATCGGGGGCCAGACATGATCTAGTCCTGAATGATATAGAATCTGTAGATGAAGAAGCCTCAGCACAAATTGCTCTGATTTTCTGAGCTGTTGTTTTTGCTCCAAGTTGCTTTCTAATGTAGGCTTAACCTTAGAAACAGAGAAGGAGGTTTTAGCTTCTGTCATCATGCGTTCATATTCAGCACTTTAGTGGTATTTTAGCTTGAGTATATATATTTTTTTCTTAAATTAAAACTATTGGCAAAGCACTTGTCCACACCTTTGCTGCTGGGGAGCTTCATTTAAGCAGTCCTTGTATCCAGGACAACACAGCAATAGCAGCAATTTCAGACCATGCTAATAAAGACTAGAACCCTGGGAAATGGTTATATCATTACAGACTTCTCTTGGCAAAGTAAATATGTGATTTGAAGAAAGAATATTTGCTGTGGAGATCAATTGGTTTTAAAACTAATATTGTCTTTCATTTTTATCAGAAAAGTCTTCAGTCAGGGAAAATATGTAAGTGGTTTTATTTTTTTGTCTGGTTGAACTGGCTCAAAGATTGTCCTGTTTAGTTTTTTTTTTTTTCCCTGTTTTGATCTGTATGATACTAGTTTCCCTGTTTTATGGCTTCATGAATACCATAGATGCTACTATTCCTCAGCCCCAAGGACAAACTGAAAAGTAGTTAAATTGTGAAGTATCTCACCTTGGTACATTTTCTGTACATGAACAGAAGATTGAAGACAGTGACAAAAGGTTTAGAGGAAGAAGACATTTAAAACTTCTTTAACGTAGCAGAGTGGCTTTGCAAAGAGGGCTTTTAAGCAATCAAGGCCACACAAGCTAATTTGCGACTGATAGTATAAATTACGCACAGATTCTTTCAGATTGTTTGAATTAACTCTAAGGATATTTTTAGAGCAACTTTGTTTGGTTTAATGAAAACTATTATTAAAACATTAGTCAATGATAATACTTATTTAATTTTTTTTGTGTGTAAATTATCATACTCCTATACAATCATTATTATCCTTTAAATAATACGGTTATTCAATATTATATCTGTTTGGTTAAAATGGTCAAGTTCCTCATAGTAACTTCTCTGCTTTGCTTGCAGGTTGTATATAAAAATAATGATGTCAGGTTGGAACTATCTCGACTTGCCAAGCAAGGAGATCCTAAAATGAAGATTCATGGGGTTGTAGCATTTAAATGTGAGAATGTTGCAACCTTAGATCCAATCACATTTGAAACACCAGAGTCTTTCATCTCCTTGCCAAAGTGGAATGCCAAGAAAACAGGCTCAATATCATTTGACTTTCGTACTACTGAGCCAAATGGCCTGATTCTTTTCAGTCATGGAAAACCAAGACACCAAAAAGATGCCAAACATCCACAGATGGTGAAGGTTGACTTTTTTGCCATTGAAATGCTTGATGGCCACCTCTACCTGCTCTTAGACATGGGATCGGGTACTATAAAAATAAAAGCTTTGCAGAAGAAGGTGAATGACGGTGAATGGTACCACGTGGATTTTCAACGGGATGGACGATCAGGTAAAGTTGTTGTGTGGGTTTTTTTTTTAATAATCAGTATGGTTTGCCATGTTGTATCTGAGAGAATACTGGGTATATATCATGTTGCTACCATTAGAGTTGTGAATCATCTCAAAAATTAGGAAAATAAAAGAATTCATTACTGTTAAGTGCCAGAATGCAATGATTTGCAGAGTAAAATATCTTATGTTAACATTTATTGGGTAATGAGGTACTTAATCTTGCAAGTAAGTGTGCTGTGTAGTTCAAAAACAAACAGTAATCTCTCTCTGTGCTTGCTTACACCAGACAGCTGAAGTGGCAAGTCTCAAGAATAAAAATAAAGCAAAAAAGAATTACTGAATGTTATCTCCAATGTAGGGAAAAGCTGGCCCACAGAAACAACACAGACCTTGTATGAACATGTCAGCAGATCTCAGCGTAATTAAATGATATGCTAATGAATGGCTAGCAACACATATCAGCAGACATAGAAATAAGTAACTTGCCATATTCTGTAGTAGTTTACAAATTATCTCACTTTGCAGGGTAAAAATAAAGAATTCATAAACTCTTCATAATGCTACTGTTACAGTATAAAATGCATTTAGCTAGTGAAACTGTCCTTGTGTTTCAGATGCTCCTTTTCCATGATGTTCATTTAAAATTTCTTCCTGAAGCTTTACCACAAAGAAGTTACTGTTTTATGACTGACTTTCTTAGTACCCACAAATTAGATTTCAGATCAAGTGAAGATCCAGGTTTAAATTGAAGTTTTCAGTCAAATCCATGCTGAAAGCCAGACCAAATTCAATCGATGAGTCAGCCCTAGGATTATGAAAAATGATTATTTGATTACTGGGCTGTGTGGCTTCAGATTCTAATTGTGAAGAGTTTGATTTTCTGATTATGTCAGTTGCTTATTTACAATTCTTGAGATTAAAACAAACAAACAAACCCCAAACAATGAAATGCACAACTTCTCAAAAGCCCCAATGGTGATTAAATATCCAGCAGTGATATTATTTATACTGCAGTCTCCATTTCAGGATTCCTTCTTAAGTGCTGTTTCAGTGGTTTATATAAGGCAGTAAATCCTGTAATAATCATGCCTGTGGGACTCCACTGAAAGCAAAGTTTATTCTTACATCCTAAGTCAACACAAATGTATATTAAAAAAAAATATGCATAGCAATTGTTTACATTTGAGGATGTGTTCTGCACTTTCATTTTTTAACAAAAACTGTAGCTCACAAGTGACATTAAGAGAGTTTAGGTCTCACTTTATTTAGTTCTTTAAAACTGTTGATGGACATCAGCAAGAACGTAGACTAATTTTAGGAAGCAATCCATACCTGGTAATCAGGACTGCATATTATTTTAAAGTAGAATTCTATATAGTCAAATATATATGTAAAAGAAAAAATAATCCAGCTAATGAATCACCTATGAGCAAGATGCATCTACTTTATTTACCCCATCACACTTGAAAACTGACCATAGTACCTATTTACTCTAAATTATTGAACTATTACCAGGAATAGTTAATAAATATGTATGCATATGGATTGACAAACTGAATTTTTAGCTGAAATCTGAATAATAAATCTGAATAATCTCAATAATACATACAATGATACTATACAGTAGTGGAAACACCATGAATAGTGGCAATGCTGTTATTTTTTTTAATGAGAATATTAGCTGAGTAGTACCTCAGACCATCATATTTAACCAAGTAAAATATCTGACATATCAATTAAAGTAAACAATGAATTGTATATTCCTATTTTCTTCTGATTGGAACAGAAAATACCAATGTGTATTGTTTAGATTTTTTCTGTATAACTTATGCATGTTGGTGTATTATGTTTTTTCCCATGAATAATAAAATCCACTTTACTATTCCAGGAAACTTTTTCATTTATTTTCCTAGCCAAAACTAAACATGCTGGAAATTATACGAACATGATCACATTTTACTTGCTTACATTCAGCGTTTTTGTATAAGTGAATTAATATACCTTGTATTTAAAAAAAAAAAGGCTTTTCTGAGATTTTCTTGTTGCTGCTGATAAAATACTTCCCAACCTATGAAGAAGGAGAAGGAAGAGATTCTCCTGTTAATGAATAACTACCTCAAATAGCCTGTAATTTTATTTTTTTTTTAAGTGAAGTTTAGTGTCCTGCAACCTTTTACTCCTGGCCTTCAAATCCAATGCAGAGTGTTTCCCTCAGATTATAGAAAGCTGTGACATTTCTCAAGGAGCTTTGCTAATTTCCTTGACTTTCATATTAGCTGGATCAGCAAGTACTTAATGTATATTTCACTCTTTGCTCTCTCCTGGACTCTCAGTCATAGGGAGCATCTACTCTAAACTACTGACTTTGTCATTGCTTGTCTAGGATTGTGGTGGGAGAGATGTAAGGAATGAGAACATATTTTTAAGTTCTACATATGCAGGCCCTATTCACTAGTAATTCTGCTGATCCCCTCAGATTTTGAGAGATGGAAGGAAGGGAGAAGAAATGGTGCCTTTTAATTTCCTATTGCTGAAGGAAATTTTTCACGCTAGAATGCCATCCGTGCTTGCAAGACCTACTCTGAGTGCTTCATTATGTAAAAAGCAGATCTTCCTTGAGAAAGAACGCCTGAGATCCTATTTCCCAGTGTTAAGTAAAGGAAGATTTCATACCTTCTGCATTGCTCCATCTTTCTTGCTAGATATGCAGCAGACGAAAGGGGAATACACTTTCTCCAGCAATCTGTCTTTTTTACTAAGTGTACAGCAGGAGTCACAACCTGGTACCAACTGCTGTGTCCTGTCATGTAAGCTGGGTTCCCTTCCAGTATTCATGGTTATCCTGAATTCCTGCAAAGGACAGTAGCTTCATAGCTGCTTCACATCTGCCCTGTCTTGGCCATGGGCTGTATGCTGTGGTGACAGTCCTTATCAAAACATTATCCTTTAGCATACAAATGTAGTGTTTTTAGAGCACCTTACTCTGATTTTTCACCATTTCTCAATAAGCAAGTGTGTTTCACATGCACAAAAAGAAACTAAATGGGTCACATAAGGTAAGCATGGAGATCAGAATAGTTGTAGTTGCTGTAGTTACGATCTTCATATTTAATTGATCAGAATTGAGACAAGTTTTAGAAATATGTCATAATTTCTTATACACAGACTTATGAAAAAGTAAATTGCTGACATAATGAGTATGATTGGAGAGGCTTATTAACTCATACCTAAGGGAAATATTTTTCTTTCCTGCTCTTAGCAGTACTGCCAACTCTGCAGTAAAAGAATTGTAAAAAAACCTGAACCCAAACTAAAGAAAAAAAATCATGAAGTGGCTGTAAATGTCTTTGCTCACGGTGTTTCTTGTAATACAGTAGAGTTAGGTTTAATAGCTGTTTTCTGAGACTGAGTATGGTTTAAAATTTTGTTAAACTGTTTACCATATTCAAGGATAACCTTGCATTTGTATTTTGACTAAAACACCATTCATCCTTTGGAAATCATCATTACACAGTGAAAGCAAAGAGGAAACTTACTCTTCTTGACAAGCTTCAATTGTGTATGGAAATGTAAAACAGAATTTATCAGAATGTATTCATAAGTAGGTAGCATTTAGGGGCTAAAAAGTCACTGAAATTTTGAACTCAAGTTAGAGTTTCAGTTTAAATACCAGAAATTATCTCGAGAGTGTGTAATTAGAGCTTAACTGTAATCAGTATCTCAGTGTAAGTAGTGCTTTGTCACTCTCCATTATATGCATTGTTGCTGCAGTTTTGTCGTGGTTTAGGGCTGGGACAGATGCTCTCTATTAACCCCCTCTCCCCTCCCTGGAAGGGAAGAGAAAAGAGAATAAGGGAGAGAGACTTTATGGGTTGGAAAATAAAACTAACAGATTTAATGGAACAATAATACTGTTACTACAGGATAATAATGTAAATAGGAAAATAATGAAATATATACAGATATGTACAAATACATATACAAAACCAATATAAAATCCTATCCCCATCCTCCTCCAATGACAATTACGTCACCAGAGGCTCTGCGGAGCAGGGCACTGGAAAAGTCCCAGCCCGGACTTGACAGCAGGTGGTAGCAGGATGCAGAACACACGAATCAGGATTGGAGGCAGATGAACCAGCAGGGTTCTGCTCGGACTCCAGCCGTTGCAGGATCGAGATGAAAGGAAGGGTCCAAGATGGAAGAGTTGAGACCCTCGACCTTTATACTGAGTATGATGTATGTGGGATGGAATACCTAGTTGGTCAGTTTTAGATCCTCTCCTCCCCAGTAGGCACAGACACAGCACCCATGGTGATACAGTGGCCTTGAGATTATCACATTGTCTGGAAAAACATGCTGCTAGTTTCAGCAAGTTCAGACACTTAGAAGAGACTGAGCTAAAAAGGAAAATCACTAAATAGAAAATTAGTTCCATTTAGCTCAAACCAGGACAAAGTTCTTTTTTTCCATATGCACTTCTATATACTTCTTCCGCCAAATTTCCAACCTTTTAAGAACTGCCAGATTTACATATTCCTACTTCAACAAATGTTAATAGTTTACATATTTGAGGTAATGGGTTTATATTGCATTTTAAGGAAAATTCTTCTAATGATCCTGTTAGTGTTTTTCAATTATTCACGAGCTCATAATAAAATTGAGGTGGGGTGACCCTGAGAGGTTCTCTATTTTACCCCTCCAATGAAAGTAGTGATAGTGTACTTGTGTCAGTCTTGACAGGTGTTTGTTGAGTTACCTCCAGCAGTGGACACTGTACGATGTCCCCATGTAATAATTCATAAACTGAAGATTTCTGTATGCAAAACAAGCCATTTTGTCCATAATTTCCTTGTTCAAAGTAGCCACAAAATACACCAGTTTTTCCTGTGTCATAGCTTCATACATTTTATAGTTTGAATGCTTTTCTATCAGTCTCCAATTTTCTTCATAGATTAAGAAATTCCAGCTTATATGTCATGTTCTGTAGTTATTGACCATTTTATTGCCATCTTCTGCAGTATCCTTAGCTGATCTGCAACTTACTTAGAATTCAGGGTAAATGTTACCAGTGCTCAGTAAAGTGATAGGCTTCTTTGTACCTCTGTACCTCCAAATATATTTCCTATTTTGCTCATATGTGTGTTATTGTTGACATATATTATTGACTCTTTCCTTGAAGAACTGCCCACTAGTCAGTTATCCTTTAAGTCAACAATACCTGCCAAAACTTATAATTTCATTAGTTTTTCTCAAACTGTTCCTCCAATACATAAAGACATTTCTAAATGCTTAAATTTCACTTTGCTTTCAGGTGAAATGCTGTGGAATCAGAGCACCTATAGGTAATTAGAGGACCCTTTAATTTATATCCAATTTCTGGAGATGAGAAAAGCTACCTGTTTTTAGAGTCTGAAGCTAAATCATTAATTCCCAGACTTAATAAATCATCCCACACCTTCTTGTCTTTCAGTCTTCCCTTTTTTCTTCTTTCAGGCTGGACCAATTAAATGCTATCAGCTTTTTCTCATTTCTTTCTTTTTCTGGAGGAAATACAGTAAATTGTTTCCCACTTTGAGTATTAAAAAAATTTTGTAAGGAACCTGCTTGTTTCCTGGCAGACATTATTGCCTCGGCATTGCTCTTTTCAGAGAAATAATATGACTAGTGATCGGGTTATGGGTGCTGTTATGCTGAATAATACGCAAAGATATAACTGAAAGGATGGTTCTCACTACAGAGATGTTACAATTTAGGGATATAGTTTTCTCTTTCTGTTGAGTGGCCAATGCTCTTCTGAATCTGCTGCTGCCTCATCATATTCTGTTGTCTTTAGGTTATTTTGTAAAACGAGATGCGTTCCATTCTTTTCCCTCTTATCCAACTCAACAATTCTGGTGTGAGAAGGATTGATGTTACATTATCTTTACAAGGCTAATTATTAACCTTTTCCTGTGCTGGCCACGAAAGACATTTGTATGCTCCATTAACTTCACTTCTTCCTGCTTCTAAGTAGAAACTTCCAAGCAGATTGGAGCACAGTGGTGATTTGACAGAACAATTTCGTTTAATCTGCCTATAATTCCCAGAGAAAGTGGAATTTAAATCCAGCAAAGGGGGTATGCATTACTATACCTGGATTCTGTGGCAGCATCTGCTATTTTCGTGATATCCAGCTTGAGATGGTTGCAGTAGAACTTGAAAACTTTCCCTCAAGAAGTATGACAGGCGTAAAAAACTAAACAAAACAAAACCAACCAACCAACCAACAAAACTGAACCAACCAAAAAGAAACCCAACAAAAAAAACCACAAAAACCAAAACCACCTAGGTGAAGCAGCGCACTCTTTCTCAGTGTCACAGCTCTGGATGCACTGTGGATCTAAAGGTATTTATAGACCCATTATTTATTTTCTGTATTTCTGTTGGCACATGTTGTATGAACTTGAGTTCTGCATTTTATTTTAGGATATTAAAAAACAAAAACAAACTCTACCAGAATTTTGATCTATTATTTTTGAAATATTTTATTCTCCCTTATTTTTCTTGGATTTTTTTTACCCACATTTACAAAACAGGTAGTGAGTAAAGTTTGCATCACCTATCAGAGATATGAATAAAAGGTAATCCGGATACCAACAGCAGTGATGGTTGTATGGCTGCCTGCACATGCTGTTAGAAGTTCATCTGAAGAGTAGGATAATCTGGTAACTGATAGCATGAAACTCTTGGTGCCCAGGCTTGGGTTTTCGCTGTTAGCTAGACTGAAGTCTATTTGTTTTATAGTCTTGTTCTAGACTGTGCTATGTGATATTTTAGCCAGAGTGAGTTTGTTAAAGCTTTGAGTCTTCTGCAAGTGCTATTTGACTTACTGTAGCTCTCACCAAAAAAGGGCTAAATAAAGCCAACTTACAGTTGTTTGGTTAACACAAAGTATGTAGATCACTTGAAGTGCCATGGATATGTCCAGCAGTAAACTGGAGATAGTCCAGCTGGGTAATAGGAATTTCATGGCCTTCCAAAACATGGAAAAGATACACAGAAGAGTTGTTACCTGTTATGTTTTCCTACTCATAGTTGTTAGATTTCAGAGGGCTTCTTTGAAGGTATATTCTATGTGATGTCACTTCTTGGGAATGGGAAAGGTTCATTTCTTTAAGAAACTGTTAATTTCTGTTCAAAATAATACTTAAGCTCTCTCTGGGGTAATCCTTTATGACATACAGAAGAAAATTTTCTGCTTCAATCACTTAACTGTATTTCAGAGTCACCAGAGTGTAGTGAAGATCTACAGTTCCCTTCATCATTCACCTTTCTCAGCCTTCTGTGCTTGCAAAACTTCCATTTGGAACACCATGTAAATGTTGTGGCTACACTGGCTGATATTTACCTCTCATTTCCTATGCATCAAAAGCCATCAAGGCTTAGTATATTTTTTTTTAATAGAAATGGAGCCCTAGATGTCTTCTAGCATCTTGCATAGCTTGAAAACACAGATGTCTTTGTCCAGCAGAAGTCAGCACTGTGCTAATGCATGAGCTTGATGTTGAAGGTTGCAGCTGAGTTAACTTGTGTGGATACAAGTGCTGCCTGAACATAGGTTTAAAGCATTTGGTCCTAAATTAGCCTGTACAGTAACAGATGGTAGCAAGCAACAATAGCAGTAAGAAATACTGTGAGCACAAGTATGATTTATATTTATAGCTTCTTTACTTTTTTTTTAAAGGAAAAATGATCTATTGCCTGTAAGCAGCCCTTGATACCTAGGGTGCTCTCAGAAAAGTTAAGTATCTTGGTTGAAGTCACCTATAGGTGTCCTTGTTTGAGGCAGCTGATTAATAAAATCAAACCTCGAAATGTTTATGCTTGTATACCTGAGGTCAAATCTATAGCAAGTACTCCATATGAGTGCCAAGCTTGGCTTCAAGAATCTGCACAGCAATACTAATATTTAGCGTTAGCAAAATATAATAGTCTTATCAGTTTTAAACAGGTGGAGGTTTGAAAGAAAAAGGATCTTGGTTCAATATGCCTGTTTCTTACAGTTAAGACTGGAAGTTCACTTTATGTGATTATTCAATGACACAGAAAAAATTTCTGATAATAAATAAAAGGGAAAACTGACCACATCCTCAAACATGCTCATAAAGATGCACAAATATTATGCAAACCTTTGTTTTATCTTTTTTGATCTCTCCTGACAGTGGGGAGACTGCTTGTAGTAGTATCCAGCCCTTCTAAAATCTATACATCTCATGTCTCACATGGGAGTTTGGACCTCCTGAGACTTCTGCCACAAAGACCTTTTAATGAAGGTCCAGACTGTTTAGATATTCATTCTGTCATTGTTGTTGAAGTTAACCTATTGAACCAACAAAAGAACAAACAAAATATGTAGCTCCCACAGGGCTCAATTGCTAAAAGAGAAACTTAAATTTCAGGATGAATCTAAGTAAGAGAATGATCCTTTTCTGACTGGCCTCTGTTTGCTTAAAACTCACATTTCAGTATGTATGCTATAAAAAGTCTGAATTTCCTGTTCTCATGTGCCACTTCCTCTACAGTGGAAGTATTATTGATAGTCAGTTATCTTCTGGAATGTGTGGCATGCTGACAGTAGAAATCGTGAATCGTGTTAGTTTTATGTGTATATATATATATGATAAACACATTGTGGTAAATGTGATTCTTCGGTGTCTTGTCAATACACTTTTAATAGTATGTCCAGCAGATAACAGTGCTGCATAATGTGGCTGGTACATTATAATAATCTGGTGACCTATATAGTGTTTTGATTTATATTATGCTTGCTTTTGCACTCATAGAGAATGGTAAGGATTCACTTCTGTGAAGATCTACATTAAGATTTTTTTCTCAAGTGATTTTACTTAGTAAATAAAATTGTTGACATAAGTATGTTCTGTGACCCCATGTGCATGTCTCCTTTTGTGTCTCATCATACATGATAATTCAGTTTTCTGCCTGTTCAAATTGTAAAAATTGGATATCTCATGACTTTTAAAAAGTACAACAAAGAGGATCTTTACAGTTTATTACAGTTTCTTCGTTCAGACACATTGTAGAAACAGAACTTTATTTTAGGCTTATTTTTGTATGTTCACTTTTTAAACTTGAATGGAAAAGATACTTCTGATTTCCTGAGGTTCTGTGTACATCTCTCTCCCTCTTTCTGTAACATGCACACATTTGGAGTAAGTGTTAGAGGCATTGATTTTCCCTCTAGGAGCACATCACTATCTTCTTAATGATTGCCTGTCTGGCAACTGATGAGAGTGTTTTTCTTCTGCACTTAAAGAAAAAGGTCTTATCCAAAGTTCACTGAAAGTGGTGAGAGTCTTTTAAAATACTGTGCCTTTGGATCCGAACCAAAGACACAGATTTGCCTCCCAGGTTGTAACCTATCAATGCAACCTCAGCCTTAATGCTTTGAAGCACATATGAGGTAGTGAAGAGATTTTGTTGTTGTTGCTCTACCAGGATATTTCTGAAAATAAGTCTGAAATGTATTCCCCATACCCCTACAAGATTGGTAAGATGACTTAGACTTTTTTTTATATTGTGACCCCGCAGTACTGTGCATAAATGTTTTTACTTTGTTCACTTCCTGACAGTATTTGTACTACATTGTAATTAAAATAATGATGTGCGTCTGTTACTGTATAGCTTTACAAGTAGAGTACCTATGTTTCATTTATAGATGTTTGCCTAGAGCTTATGTGGCATGTAGATTAATGAGTAAAACAGTAGTCCCAAAATCTTTTCAATGTCTTGAAAATCATGCATTTTGTTGTATTTTTTTTTTCCTCAGGGACCATATCTGTGAACACATTACGTACACCATATACTGCACCAGGGGAAAGTGAAATCCTTGACTTGGATGATGACTTGTATCTTGGAGGCTTACCAGAAAATAAAGCAGGCCTCATCTTCCCAACAGAGGTGTGGACAGCACTTCTCAATTATGGATACGTCGGCTGCATTAGAGATTTATTTATTGATGGTCAAAGCAAAGATATTCGACAGATGGCTGAAATTCAAAGTACAGCTGGAGTAAAACCCTCATGCTCAAGAGAAACTGCGAAACCTTGCCTTAGCACCCCCTGTAAAAACAATGGTGTATGCAGGGATGGGTGGAACAGATATGTTTGTGATTGCTCTGGTACAGGGTACCTTGGCAGATCGTGCGAAAGAGGTAGGTTCCATGAGATGACTGCATTTCTATTTTATAGAGTCCTGCACAGTGATTAAAAATTGTAAAATACTAACTCTTCTGAGGCAGAAAAAGCATCCTTGATTTCACTTGATCTGAGATGGAGCCCTGCTCTAGACTGAAAGAAGTAACTCTAGAGGAAAGATCTTAGGGAATTTTCTAAGATGCATGATGTAGTATTGGTTGACTATGACAGCCAGTGCTGCCTGTCTTAGAAAATGTCTCCTTTTGTGTCTCATCCTGCATTGCTCAGCTCTGAAAAGCTTTGTGAAAGTAATTTCAATTATTATTGTATTACTAAACAGTTACATTCCAATTCCAAACTGAGATCTTGTTCTATGCCTATTTATGTCAATATCACTGTCATTAAATTTACTTTTGAATTCCACAGTATCACTTAAATCCACAGCCAGAACTTCAGCCATGAGTCAAAGCAAAAGAATCAGTGTAGGAATCTATATTTCTTAACTTTTTAAAACGATCCTAGTACCCAAGGGAATAGTTTCTACTTATCTTAAATCACTGAGTATTCCTCTTGCCTAGAAAAGGTAAGTGTAAAGTTGACACGAGTTTATTTAATTTATTTAATTGAAAAGGTGGATAGTGGCAGGGAATCACAGAATCACAGAACGTTAGGGACTGGAAGGGACCTCAAAAGATCATCTAGTGCAATCCCCCTGCCGGAGCAGGAACACCTAGATGAGGTTACACAGGAAGGCGTCCAGGCGGGTTTTGAATGTCTCCAGAGAAGGAGACTCCACAATCTCTCTGGGCAGCCTGGTCCAGTGCTCTGTCACCCTCACTGAGAAGAAGTTTCTTCTCAAATTTAAGTGGAACCTCCTGTGTTCCAGTAAAGGAACAGTAAAATTCCATCTGAAGACAGATGTTGAGTTTAGTTTATAGGATGAAAACTCTATTTAAAGTCACAGAGTACTCTAATAAAAGATTCTACTGTAAGTAGGAAAACAACAAAAAAGCTTAATTAATATTTTCGATATTTATTTATATTCTCATTGGAATAGGAAATGTTTCAATGCCAGAGGTTGTATTTTTTCATCTTGCAGTTGACACAGTATGGTTCCTCTTCAATTCAAAATCTAAACCTGAAGTTTATAGGCTGGAAGTTTTTTCCATCTAATATAATTAATTTTTCTAGTTATTAAGATGAAACAAAAATGTGTTCTTTAAAAAGACCTATGAATGTTTCAAGTTGGATGTAGACAGATATGTGCATTTATGTAGAATTAATACCATCTTATTATTAACATTTGAAAGTAGATCCAGTTTCTTCTGGTATTTTTCTGTCTTATTTTTTGAATATGTATGCCTCTGGCTCATGGCCAGTTATTCTGAGATCTCCAGATTGTTCTGTTACTGGTAGAGTGAAGCTGGCAGAGGGCATAACCGAGCTGTCTGATGCATTACAAAAGCCTTCAGTTAAACATGTCTGGTGTACCACCCTGTGGCAAAATTCTGCTATTACATATGGCAGAAGTAAAAATAGGATTTGCATTTTTTTCAACTTGAGAGCTAGGAAACATGTACGTTAGAGACAAAACCACATGCATATCTGCAAAGAACTTTAAGCAGGCTTCATCACAGCAATTGCTCATAAATACATATGACAGGGGTAATATTTTTATAGAAACTTTTGTATTTTTTATTTCCCATATTTTATTTTCAACGTGTATAGAGCTTGATTTTCTCAGTGGGAATGATGGTACTCTGGTGCTGGTGTTGGCTTCTTTACAATAGTATTTGGTTTTTGTCCAACAGAAATAATGTGCAGCAGTTCAGACATTATGGGATCATTTATGCTCTTGGGTTTCCCTCTCCTGGGGAAACTACACTGAAAGGAGATCTCTTTCCAGTAATATTCATATCCCAAATGGTCATGCATTAATAAGATTATAGCTTTTGGGATTCTGAGAGCAACATGTTGGCATCTTACCACACAAAGTTATTATTACTACTACCCATGTGCAGTAACTGATAAACTTTTGTATTTGATGATATAAGCAACACAACTATAATTGTTTAAACTAATTTAAATAAAATAGGAACATGTTCATTTTAACAAACAATACAGTTTCACAAAGGAAAGAAAGCATTAGAATAAAATATTGGAGATTAAACAACTGGAATATTTAACTTAACATTAAGTGATTAAGGTTATCTTCAGTAAACATTTAGCTGCTTTTAGTACCACTATTTATTTTTTCATGGTATTTCCTCTAAAATAGGAGTACTAACATCCACATGTGGATGTATCGTGTACAATACGGTATATGAAAGAATTTTGGTCAGCTTATCAGTGCATGAAAAACATGGAACAGTTCTATTTTAATTTCAGTGTACTTAAAATTAGGGGCTTTTTATAGCTGTTGTCTTTTTATCTTTTTGCAAGTTATTCTTAATTTTATTCTTGATTTTCAGTAAGGTTAAACATCAGTATAATCTGTAGATAGGCTTTAGTAGATTATGGAAACTACAGCAGATGGATGGACATGTCACAGCAATATAATTTGGCTTCCTATCTTACTTTGATTGTGGATCACAATATGTGACTGCCTCTCAGCAAAGCTCTTTGCAGGTGTATACTTTTGACTGGATGGCTAGGAACAATGCACAAGAGTAAAATCATCAAACAGTGATAAGAAAAAGTAGGCATGAGAATAAAGATTTATCAAAGTGACATTTCTGAGGAAAAAATGTATTTTAATTAGAGTGTGTGTAGATATCCACACTGTGCATATCAGTCATATATACTCACCTGTATATGCACGTATATTAAATAAAGAAATTTTCATTCCTTGCATTATCTCTGGATGCTTTAAGACCAAATCAGAAAAAAATGATCTGAAGAATTATGGGTTCAAATATTATAGTAAATCCATCTCTAACTTAACTAATTGGTCCTCTGTGTTAAATTTCTAACACCTTTACAGTGTGGCTTAGGAATTCAGTCCTGAAATAATACCACTGTAGTTATTGGGAGGAATAGTTTCAGCTGCTGTTCACGTATTATCTAGTAACTAATTGCATATCAAGAATTATTCCATCAGATTGATGGACAGGTTCCTTGTGATTCACTAAGGCTGCAGCTTTGGGCCCAGATGGACTGACATAGCTGCCACAGAAAACATGCAAGCAGTGCTTAGCTGAGTGTATTGCCTGTGAATAGAACAAAACCAAAAAGTTTTCATTTGTATCATTAAACCATTAACCATCAATATACTTGAATACTCACACAATTTATAGGAGTAAAATTGTATGTATCAGTGAGTATTTTCAGGGCAGGATATTGTTCCTCTGCTTATACTGGTAAATAAAACATGGTCAGGCAGCAACTTGAAGACTTATTGATGATCGAGACTGTTCACATACTTCCTGGCATGGCTCTGGACTGTATTGTCTGTCACTTTCCAGGCAAAGTTTGTGTGTGATTTCAGAGGCAGCAGACAGGGAGGGTGATTTCATGCTTTAACAATGGCTCTGTGGACTGCAACACAGTCTTCATATGATTTCAGACACTTCAAAATTGAAAAAGCAGGAAAAAATTAATAATTCTGTGTTTAGGACTTTAGAGGCACCACAAGGGTTCCAGAGGAAGCAGGGTCCTCCTTTATTTATTAAAGTACATGCAGTAAGCATCTGAACTTACCAAGCATCATGTTGTTAAAAACAACACAAACTTGACTGTAAAACTTATGAGGAAGAACACTGAAATTCAAATGCCTACTCCGTACTTATTTCAGTTTAATTTTAAAAAGTTGGGAACTAAAGAATAATAATACCTATTTGGAAGATTCTGTTTCTCCCCATAAATATACAGCTGAGCATTTCTGAGGGTAGAAACAGATGTAGGAAAGTTTTTGGAAGAGTGGGTGCCTCAGTCTCTTCAGTAATTTAGGCAATCCCTATATATATATATACATATACACACACACACTACCTCAATCAGCTCTGTGCCTGTCACCAAGGATGCACAGGCTGGTACCAATCTGAGAGGAGATTCAGGACCCTAATTCACACTTGACCTGGGATTGCCTAAATTATATATATACACACAGCCCTCAAGATTTTAATTAGAAACAAAGAAGAGTATCCAGGCCTGAAGATTTTAATCAGAAACAAATTGAAGGGAGGAAGAAAAAAATGGTGAACTCTGAATGCTTCAGTGGTTTTTTGTTTGTTAGGATGTTTTGTTTGGTTGATTGGTTTCTAGCACAGAAGCAGCAAGGGTTTTTAATTGTCAAGTTTATAAAAATATTGAAGAAAATTTATAAAATATTGTTATTACTTTCTGAATTATATCTTACTGTTTATTTCTGGTTAATAACTCTACTTCATGAACTTGCTGCCACAAAAAAATCAGTAATGTTGTACAAGGGTTTTCTACTCTTTTTCTTATCAATGCTATGCTTCCAACACTGAAGTGGTAGTAAAATTATTATTCCCTGCCTTGTAGACTCTGATTCTTTTAATAAATAGCACATTCAGAGCTAAACTTATGGTCTATTAGCATTTAATCCAATATTTAAGCGGAAGCTGAACAAGAGAAAAAAGTCATTCTGCCCACACTTATGTGAGAACAGTTAGCAGTGTAGATCTCAAAGATAAATGAGACACATACGCCCTTGGAATTAGTTGGTCCAAAGCAAAATAAGTAAAAGTTAGGGACAAAAAATAATACATCATTTTAGCCAAAATGTTCCATTGAGGTTTGCATAAATGATATACCTAGAATCACAGAATCACAGAATTACTGAGACTGGAAAAGACCTCTGAGACCATCAAGTCCAGCCTATAACCTAATACTACCACATCGGCTAGACCATGGCACTAAGCACCACATCCAGCCCTTCCTTAAACACCTCCAGGGATGGTGACTCCACCACCTCCCTAAGCAGTCTATTCCAATGCCTGATCACCCTCTCCATGAGAAGGTGCTTTCTAACATTCAGCCTAAACCTCCACTGATGCAGCCTCAGGCTATGACCTCTCGTCTTGTCACTAGTTGCCTGGGAGAAGAGCCTGACCCCCACCTGACTACAACCTCCCTTCAGGTAGTTGTAGAGAGTGATAAGATTCCCTCTGAGTCTCCTCTTCTCCAGCCTAAACAACCCCAACTCCCTTAGCCTCTCGTTATAAGGCTTTCCCTCTAGTCCCTTCACCACCCTCATTGCTCTCCTCTGGACCTTCTCCAGCACTTCAATATCCTTCTTGAAGTGAGAGGCCCAGAACTGTACACAGTACTTGAGATAAGGCCTCACCAGTTGTGAGTACAAAGGAAGAATAACATTCCCTGGTCCTGCTGGCCACACTATTCCTGATACAGGCCAGGATGCCATTGGCCTTCCGGGCCACCTGGGCACTCTGTTGGCTCATGTTCAACCAATTGTCAACCAGTAATTCCAGGTCCCTCTCTGCTGGGCCGCTCTCCAGCCACTCTTCCCCCAGGCTGTAGCATTGCATGGGGTTGTTGTGGCCAAAGAGTAGGATCCTGTACTTGGTCTTGTTAAAAGACCCCCCACTGCCTCTCCTTGTTCAGGTCATCGTCTTATTGACCAGGCCTTGCAAATTGACAATCCATTCTAGACAACTGAAGTAACCGCAGGATGGTAACAATTCCATTAAACAACTGAAACATTCTCTCATTCTAAGTCAGAACCAAACAAGCCCTTCTTATTTCATCTTGAAAACTGTTTTTTTCCTACTCCCTGAAAAACAAAATTCTCAGTAAATGTATGTCAATGAGTATAATGATAGGGTAATAAGCTATTACCACAACGAATTACAAGAAAGACAGCAGTAAGGAAAGAGAGTACTCCCTGTGCTGTCAAAGATGTCTCGTACATGAACTACTAGATGCCTTCTGTCCAGCCAAGACCAACAAAACATGTATCATTCAAGCTTCTTAATGTAGCAGTCATTTAGTAATGGCTTAAAACTGAAAGTTTTTCCTAACAACATTTGTACCCGTAGACTCATTTCATATGAGTTAATTGAACATAGTTGTGTTTTTTGTTTTAAGAAGATGTAGTGTCTCCGATCTTCACTTAAAGCTCTCGGGGCAGTGCTAGGTCTTCTTTGATCAAATCATCTCTGCTTCCTGCCAGTTTTGTGGGATTTTTTTTCTGTGATACCTTTGTATATAGAAAGCCTGTATCTTGGAGCTACCTGTACTGAAAGGAGCTAGTTGACGTGAGAGGGTTTTCTCATTGCCCCAGAGCTTTTAAATCATTTGATCTTCTGTTCAGTCTCCTTGGTCTGTTCTTGGAACATCTGTTTCCAAAATAACTGGCACAGTATGGTTTAGGAGGATTGAGCATCTAATCACATCAGGTCTGTTCACCATGGTGTTAAATACTCACAGGTCATCTCTGATTTAATTAAAACAGTTCCTTGTCCTTTTTTTTTGTAATTTTCTAAAAGGCTGAATGATTACAAGAAAGCTGTCAAACAGTACTAGCTGATTCTGATAACTTTCTTTGACATTATCATAAGATAATTTATTAGCAAGAGACCTTTAGTGTTGTGGAATGTTGTTCATCCTATAACATCTGATTTTGCTCTATTTATGAAAATCCTGAACAGTATAAATATCTTTTTAATAGACAATGTAAAATACCTTTCATTTTCTCTCACATTAGCATGTAACTTAAACTTCTATGCTGGTTTTGTTTAATTACCTAAATTGTGTTTACCTTGATAAAGATCATGGAAGCTTTTCATGCACGGACTAGATGGCAAGATATAGGAATGAACAGTAAGCCCCTGCTCCATCCCCCCCCCAAAAAAAAACCCAACAAAAAACCAACCCCTCCAAAAAGAACCCCAACAAGCAGAAAACCAAGTCACCTCCTATTGAAAACTCTTTGACTTGAAAGCTCTTATCAGACTGGTGAGAATTATGTGTTTAATCTGCTTCGCAGAAAAATTTTAGGTTTAGAATATGCAGAAAACATTACCTACATGATTAGAAATCATCAAACCTGTAATTGTGTTCTTCTAACCTGTTACATCTAATGACTTTCACACCAGTATTAGTAGTCACTTTTTTCTAACATCAAGCTGTTTTCTTCCAGTTTGTATTGGGGAAGTCTGGAATTATTAATGAGCATACAATCTATCATTTTTGTCTTCAATATGCTCACAGAGGTAGTGAAACATTTTGTCCTTCCGTGGACTGTGTAGGCTGGAAGTCTTGAAAAGCTTATTTATCTTTACATGCAATTGAAATGGTTTTGACACACTGTCATAAGAATTGATGTTTAAAAAAATATTCTAATACTGTTTTTACTTATGATACTGATTAAACTTAGTATTGGTAGTATCAGTCCTTGAAAATATTAATGCATGTGAAACCACAATACACCTTTGGTGTAGATAAGTGTCTCCATTACACTGCAGCAAATTGAAGCACAGAGAATCTTCCCGTAGGTGCTCTCTGCTGTCTTCTCTTTCTGCTTGTTTCTTGTTTGGCCTGTTATTGGGCAAGCAACTGATACTATTTTCTGTGACTTGAGATGCCCTCAGGATTGCACATTTTTCTGGGAAAGATCTGTAGCATCCTGTTTAGACCTCATAATCTAACACTTCAACAATTTTGAAGGTTAGAAGTTAGAAGGTCTCTAGAGAATTAGTGGTAGGTAAACAATCAGATGTGCATAAAATGGGGCACATTAAGATAGTACATTTTGCTATTCAGGTTGTGGTTTTAGTTTTATATTGTGGTTAGTTTTGTATGTTACTGCGGAGCCTACTGAAATTCCTGGTGGTCTGCCCACTCACTATTGGCTTGGGTTAAATGATGTTGCTTGTTCACTGCTTCTTCCATCACGATGTACCACAGTCCATGAGCCTAAGACCTGTTTCCAAAGGCAGTGATGATTAACTGGCTGCCATTAATCACAGAATTGCAGAATATTAGGAGCTGGAACGTACCTCGAAAGATCATCCAGTCCAACCCCCCTGCCAGAGCAGGATCACCCAAACTAGGTCACACAGGAACGTGTCCAGGTGGGTTTTGAATGTCTCCAGAGAAGGAGACTCCACAACCTCTCTGGGCAGCCTATTCCAGTGCTCTGTAACCCTTACAGTAAAAAAGTTTTTCCTCATGTTCAAATTGAACCTCCTATGCTCCAGCTTGCTCCTATTTCCACTTGTCCTATCATTGGCTATCACTGAGAAGAGCCTGGCTCCTTCCTGCTCACACTTGCCCTTTACAAATTTATAAACATTAATGATCAGTTGATGATCTTACAAAAAAGGACTTCCTAATATGTTTCAGAAACAGATGTGGCCTTTGCTTTCTAGGAACCACTGTGCTTCCCTGTGAGCAGAAATGCAGTCTTTCTGCTACCTTCCTTGTTACCAGTAGGGAGGCTGGGAAAAGAAGACTTGTGGCTGGTTGCTCTGGGGTCTAACAGGCTGTGACCGCTCTGTGCCAGAGTTGCTCACCAGGAGGGTTTTTTGTAATGTCTGAAAGTGACAGTTATTTGCTTGTCTCAGGGGTCTTAAGATCTTACCCTCAATATGCCAAGTCCAGTTTCGATTCTCTTGTTGAGGCTGTCGAAATGTTTGTACACGTGGTTTTGATTCTATCGTCCTGCAGTCATTGCAGTCGTGAAGCAATCTGCACTCTGTCCAACCCATGCTGGGGATATTTACCCATTTCAGGCAGCTTTTTGCTGAGTGGATAATAATTGTAACTGTGGTAATAGCAAGCCTGATAGATTTGTACATTAAGTATCCTAAGGAAATTATCTAGGTGGATGACAGTCAGACATGACGTTTTAATAGGCTGTAATGTTTACCTGAATAGCTTTTACTGGCTTTGACCTTTTTTGAGTAGTACAGACCTAGTCTTGTAAGTGTTTCTTTACATGTGATTTTATCCATCCTCTTGAAAATGCATACATGAAGGGCTGGCATATTAAAAGAGCAAATTATTGTCTTAAAAAAGCACCAAAATATGCCACTGAAAAAAATGAAACCAAACCAAAACCAGAAAAAACCTAAACCCAACTTAGCTTATGTTTCTGAGTAATAGTTGTGATATGTAATATGAATTTTTCTGCTTTGCACTGAGCGAATATACATTTAACATCATCTTTTTAAGCACCTTTAATAAATAAATAAATAAATAAATAAATTTAGTAAATCAATTCTTTCCTAACTGATTTTCTCATTTATGTTTTCAGAGGCAACAATTTTAAGCTATGATGGAAGTATGTTTATGAAAATACAACTCCCTGTTGTGATGCATACAGAGGCCGAAGATGTTTCTTTACGGTTCAGGTCCCAACGAGCTTATGGTATTTTAATGGCAACAACTTCTAGGGAATCTGCAGATACCCTTCGTTTAGAGTTGGATGCAGGACGAGTTAAACTAACGGTCAACCTAGGTAACAAACCTTTCCTCCAAGAAATTAACATTTTCTTTACATTTTTCTTTTTGCTTGCAAACATTTATGAAACAGCCTGTTTTAACATTAAATGTAAACTGAAATGATATATAAACACATGTCAATGCCACATTTGTGTATGTACATGCACACACAAATACATGTCCATTATTACACTTTATTTTGTTGGATTTTTTGTTGGTTTTTTTTTTTATTCTTTATATAGTCTTAACATAATCCATCGCAATGTTTTTGTACTATTGTGTATTCTAAAAAGAGAAGGCTAGTTCATCAGTGGTATTTTGGGTTAACTTACTTCATTGTGGAATATGGGTCTCCCTCCACAGCTTCTTCACAGTAGCAATTCCAAAATTTAAATGTGCTAGCAGAAACAATGTGTATGTAGGTCAGTTCAGTTATACCACCACCAATTAATGTATAACATGCAAATGTATCAAAGAATTTCTAGTTTTAACACTGTAAAGGTTGCAATTAGATATTCCCACTGATGGATTTTTTGGTCTCCTTTTTTTAGGTGTCAAATCTATAGTAAATCCATTTCCTCTTTTTTATACAATTCTGTAGTGGTATTTTTGTAGTATCGAACGATAACACAACCCTTCAATGCCCAAAGACTGCGGCCCTCAGCAAACAGCCGTGTGAACACAGGAGACACAAACCCTTTTACAGAAAAAAAAAAATTAATATTTCCTGGTTCAACGCAAGATGGACAAAAAGTTGGGTTATGGTTTTCTCTAGTTTTAAAAAAACTAAATAAATTAAAGTGCTTCTGCTGTGCTTTTGAATAAATCCAAGTCAGGAGCTGAAAGAGAGCAGCAGTACATTCAGTAAGAGAGATGCTCAGTGCAGTCATTCCCATTCAGTGGAATGCTATTTTTAAATGGAATTAAGGATTTTATTATTATAATCACAGACAAAATGATTTCCATAAAGCATGGTGGGGGGTATGACAGAAAGAATGTAATCTCCTAACCCTCCACTTCATAAACATGTTGCTCCCTAAAATATTATCCTGGTGTTTAGATTTTGAAAGGGAGAAGGAGAAGCAAAGGGCTTCCATATTTACTCCCCCTCACAGTCCCCTTTGGTGCCCAGCCAGGGTTGCCGCGGGGCTGCTGTGGGGCAGCTGCGGCTGCCCCGAGCCCTCCCGCGGGAGTGCTTTCTGTGAAAGGGGATGTGCAGGTCCTGGTCCTTGGCTGTTTGCAACCACTTTTCTGATGCGGTTGACGACACATGACAAACTCAGCTATATGGAAACAAAATCTAGGTTTGATGGGTATATATGTTCCTCAAAGGTATAAACCAGGAGTAGCTGTAAAAACCAAGTAGTGTAGTGTAGAATTTTTTACAGCAATAAACGTAGGTAGCCCAGCAGAGGATCCTGCTACAGATCAAGTTGTTCTCTTTATATACAGAACACCACCCTCTGTCAGTTTTTGCCCACTTTTGTAGTTCAAGAAAGTAAATAAAACCATGTCCTAGCAATATTGTTTCTTCTTCCAACACCCCCCTTTCTTTTCCTCTTTTTTTTTTTTTTTTTTAGTCAGGCCAAGAAATAATCTGAAAATAGACAGGATTCTCTAATTATCAACGTTTATAAATACATGATTATTTTCTGTATATTAACATAGCTTTAAATGTAGTCACTGTTCACTTAAGTTTATAGATTAAGAAAATATAAACCCACAAAACCTTATTTATAGGCCTGCGTAATGAGCTTTGTATTTTACCACATAGTTCTTGAAGATCAGCCTTTGAGGTATACTATACACAAGTTGTCCAAGATGTCTGATTGTGGCCTGGCTTGCTCTATGACCCATTGTGACGGAGCACTTTCTAATTGCATTGACAGAAGTTACCTGTTCTTTCACAGATGGGGAGAAAGTTGCAGCCTGCCTCAGTTAAGCATCTTTGACATTTAATCCTGATTTTTCACTTAGATTTGTCACCATGTAGCTTTGTTTGAAATTGGCCATTTTTACCCTATTTGTCGTTTCTATTTATAAAGATTTATCGCAGTATATCTGGGTTATAACAGTATGTAAAGACTGATGATATGGAGTGGCCATATTTGCATGTGTCTGTCCCCGGAAGGGTGGACTGTGATTTTATTGGATGTCTGCAGCTATTACTTTGAAGGATAAATTTTCATTTTTCATCTATTCTTCCCCATCTAGACTGTATCAGGATTAACTGTAATTCCAGTAAGTGCCTATTCAAACTTTTTAAAATGTTATTCCACCATTATAAAAAAATGCAAACTAGATGAAAAAGATTGTGGACAGCTTGCAAGTGCTTGATCATTTATTAATGAAATGTGATGATTAATTATCGTTGTGTAAAAAGTCATCATATACTCTGGTGTGTATTTTTTTCTCCTTCCCATAGGATATAACTTTTAACTAAAATATTAAAAAAGGAAGTATTCTACAGGTTGTAAACATACATAGAGAAAACGGTACCTATAGTACTGTATTAGTCTAGACAGGCTATTTTATTTACAGTAGCCATAGAATTTTTGAACCAGCATTTCTGACAAACTGTCACACATTTTCCTCAGTGTCCGCCCTTAGGTTTTCTTGACATTTTATGTCAAACTTGCGGTGAGACTGTTGGAACATAATTGTCCATACTACACGAATTTCTATTTTATAATTCTTCTAGACAATTAACTGTATTTACTGGCTGCTTATAACACAATTGGTTTTGCTAAAATCTTTGTTTTATGGAAATGTAATACATTACAATAAGGATGTTACTAACACTGAGAATAACCATTTTTCTATGATGATTTTTTACACTAATAATGTAAGAAACCTTAAATTGAACAATTTTTCTCTGTGGTATGCATGTTTATAAAACAGAGGGAAACATTTGCCAGATGAATGGACTAAATTTTAACTTCTCTGATATTGTTTGGATTAAGAGGCTATATTCTGAAAGGAGAAAAAGGACTGTGATTTTATTTTGAGTCTATGGAATTTCTGAATGGTGTCAACAAAATTATTGATAGTAAGTATGGTAGATTTGAGTTTTGGGTTGTTTTTTCTTTCCCTTCCTAGCAGGTTTTGTAGGCCGGAGGACTGGCTTTATGCGAATAGAAACAAAGCTAAACAACAAACTGCATAGGCAGAATTTGTAGTTGTTAATGGTTCCCCAAAAGACATTAATTTAACATCCCATAATAGTTTTATAGTCCACAAAGAAAAATAGGGAGCCGTAGTTATATACAATGACTCATCTGCTAATAGGTTTTTCAATGAATAACTTTAAAAGAAAAAAGCACAGCATTTGTATTAAAAAGCAAATTTTTCTTGGGGCAAGTTTTTAATCTAAACTATACTTAAATCCAGACAGACTTTTCAATACATTAAAGGAAATACTTGTCAGTACCAAGCCATAATAATAGTTTCCCCATATTAAAAAAAAAAAAAAAGAAAAAGAAAAAAAAAAGAAATAAAAAAGAAATAAAATTATTCAGTTATAAAACCAAATATTTCCACTTCCCAAAAATGTCTATTGCCCATTGCCAAAATGTATAAGATAATGAAAAATCTCAGAAATGTTTTTTGGTCTGTCACAGGATACCTTTTCTCCTGACAAAGTCCTCATTAGAAAAAGATTTCCAAGTGTAATACAAGCAGCTTTTGGAGCAGGTTTTGCCTGCTGCTGCTGCCTCCTTTTTCCCTAGGTAAAGCAATATTGTTTTTTTCTTAACTTTATTAAATAAGTTAGAAAATCCCTTTGAAAAAGGAATTGCTAACATAGGAAAAACAGTCAGTCATAAAGCTGCAATACAACAGGTGATTTGTTTTTTTAATCGCTTTTGGACAAAATGAGGTGTCATAAAAATAAATTAAAATTATTTCTAGGTTCCATTCTTAAGCAAGAAATGGATCAAAAAAAGAACCTGCAAATACAGAGTAAGTAATAAGCCTCCAATTAGAGGATTGTAAACAGGAGAAGTATATGTACTGAATTGAATTAGCAGTTGGTCTCATACAGAAGCAGCATAAGCTCTGTACAAAATATCCTTGGTATCAAGTACTCATAACTTATTTTTCTTTACAGTTTTTTTCTTCATAGCCTTTTTGTTATTAGAAATGAACTTTCATGATTAGGTCCATCTCCCTTTGGTGATTGTGTACTGAACAGGTTTTTGTGCGCTTTCGGTACGGTAAGTACTACAATGCTTTCTTATCAGTGCTCACTGTAGTTTTTCAACAACTAGATAAAGTTTTGTGAGCTATTTCTGTGGTTGAATTTTTAGATTATGAAGAATTGTTGCTCTAAGCAGTCCTTAGAAAAGTGTTTGCTTATTAGACTATATAATGGATTTTAGTGGGACGCAATTTGTTTCAAAGCAACAGCATCGACAGCTTGAGTCTCCATTTCACTGTTGGGACTGGAATAGTATTTATTATAGCTAGACTAGTAACAGAATTAAGATCAGGATGAAGCTATCTCATTTGAATTTGGAGAGACAGCTTTAAAAAAATGTAAACACAAACATAGACGAAAATTGGTGTTTTGCCTGAGAGAAGAAAAGGAAAATATGAATAAAAGCATCTTATTTTGTTCAGTAAATTACAAACCTATTGAATAAAATATACGTCTCCTCCTGTTTTTCCTTGAGTGGAGCCTGAGACCTGTCTGCTGCTCACTGCAGATCTAACAACCAACTATTGGATTGACAGAGCTGAGATTTTGGTGGCAATTTGTTCTACGCCTTTACCTTTAGCTAATGTCCTGTGTTGCAGAAGAGTTGTCACTTTGTGATCTTCCTTGTTCGAAATTAAGACTTTTTTAAAATTTCAAAATATTAAGCAGATGTGAGGTCACTACTGAGCTTATGTTTTGATTAACAATATTTTGGAGATTGTTCACTTCATGCCATTTTTATGGAACTGAGTGGCATACTAAAGTCAAACCAATTTTATTTTGTGCTAAGTTTGATGATTAGTATCATTGGATAACCTTACACCACTAGAAATTCTGTCTCATGTCATTCAGAAAATAACATTGCTGAAATGTTGTGTTTGTACATCCTTAAATCGCGTTGTTGTGTTCTTCAGACCTGCACGTTTACAACACAAAATTGTCTGTCAGTCAGTGAAATAAATGGTCCTTTTAAACTGCCGGTACATTTACGTCAATGTTGAGACTGACATCAGGTGAAAGGGGAAAACTTACAGTATGAAGAGAAATGGCTACTATGGTTTTAGTATTAGTTTTCATAGACAGAGGAAGCAGTTTAAAAATAAAACTGAGCTGAATGATGTTGGTTCAAGTAATGTGAATGTGCAGCATTTCTTGGCACCAGTTGCTCTGTAAAAAGACCTGTAAATTGATTACCATACAGCTCTTATATGTTATATACGAAATTGATGAGCTAATCCTTAAAAATTGCCTAAGGAGAGATGCTAAATAAAATATAAAATAAAATTTTAAAAAATGCATTTCTCAATTTCAGAGAGGAAAGTAATTGTTACCTTCTAACTTTTTTTGCACACTGTAAAGCATAAATTGTAAACATCAGTTAATCATATTGAATTGAATGAGATTTTTCCCTAGTATTTCTTAAAGACAGAACTTCATCCCATAAAATTTACATGACAGATTAGTAACAGTTTTTGAATGACTTGTGGATAAGAACAGGTGTGCTATATTTACTTTTTTTTTTACTGCTGCTATGTTAGGGGCTACTGTCTTGACTTAATTAAAATTCCCTTTTTTTCCAGTTTTGATGCTTCCAAAACACTAGCATCTGAAAAATTCCAGGTACCTGTAATTCTAGAGGCTGCTGGTTTTTATGTGCAGTATACTTTTTTTCACAGACATGTGCAGTCTTACATGTTATTTCATCTTTTGTGGATTTTCTTTTGCATTGCTATCACTTCTGAAAATAAATTGCCTACATTTTTATATGAGTCAAGAGAGTAGGTTCTTAGGATTTTTATTGATTGATACATTATACAAATAATAATGTTAACTGGTGAATAGCTGGCTCTCATTTCTGAATCTGATACTTTTGTTCAATATGAAAAGATACAGGATGATACTTTTTTTTGAATGCTGCTGTGAAAGATTACTCAGGTAGTGGCACACAGTGCAGGAGTGATATAGGTCAGTTCTCTGGTATACAGCTTTGCTTCTGTCGACAATAATTCATGGAGTAATCCCACTGAATTCAGTTATACTGAAATGTAGGGCTGTCATAAGAAATTAATGACAACTGCAGAATGTTAGGAAGCAGGGTGGTAGTATATATAATTTTTTAATATATATATAAATACTGTGGTAGCATACGTGTATACTATTCCCCAGGGAATGTATCAACCATCTTTGCTAGCTGGGCATCCGCCTTTCCAAACCTAAGAATAATTTCCTGGGCTTTGAAGCTTTTCCATTTGTTGTTCCTGTGAAGTGCCCCTTCATTTGTTGCATTTTCATGCAGCCCTCTTTCCGTGTCTACCTTTTTTCTGTCCTTTCTTTTTCTTCATTGTATCTTCTCACTCCATTCCTTTTCTCTAATCTTTTCCTATAATCCATAATGTCTTTTCCTTGTTTTGTATGTCCATGCTTTAAAAACTTTGCTGTTCTGTAGATGGGCACATTACAGATGATTAAATTAAATTATTCTGTTTGGAATATGTAACATCATTTACTGAAGCATTCTTTTCTTGTCAAGTTATCCCACAAAGTCAGAGCATGACAAGGAGCTATGTCAGATTATTGGTAAATAACAGGAGAATTATATGTATTGAAGAACCAATGATGGTGTTCAATTACAGTGTATTTTCAGTTTGCACATAGATTTTAAGCAGCAGGAAAGCTTAGGTGAGGACTATACATCCTCTTGAAGGCTACTGCTTGTAAAAATGCATTTTGTTGCAAAGTCCAGAGTCTTCAGCTGTGTTCTTATGGGTATTGCAAAGTCTATTGTGACAAACAAATCACTAATAGATTTCCACGTATTAACTTCTCACTATCTGGTAAAAAGAATTATTAGAATATATTATTTGCTTCTGTTGTTGGCAGTAGAAAATCTTTAAAATGTTATAATGTTGTAGTTCTTCCAAAAGGTAAAATTTTGTATTTGGCCTGGTTTTTTACTCAGGGCTTATGAATTGTGTGAGTTGGTTTTGATCTTTTGTTCATTCAGTGTGGCTGACAGCATGTTAAAAATATGTTAAGGAGCTTTACCATAGAGGACATGCAATAAATCAGCAGGGTACTTTCTCTGCAAATTCAGTCAGGGACTCCTCTCTGTTTAGGGTGTAAAGTTTGAAATAATTATAATCCTTTTAAAGCTTTAGCTATACTTTGTGGATTTAGAACATGAAGTCATTTGGTTCTTTCTCATTCAGCAATATCACTTTAAAGACCCCTTTTCACATGATTTCCTGAAAAACAGAGTCTGCTGCTGTGCAACGAAACTGAAAAATACCTGGCACTTTTCAATCAAGTTCTGATTATGACCTGCTACTTGCTAATAGAAACCCTCGTTTGAGTCTAATCAAAGGAAACTGTAGTCCTTAGTACTTAGTCCTCTCGCCGGAGTCCTTAGTACTTAGTCCTGAAGCTGCACTAAAACTGTCCTATATCTTGTTTCAGACACTCTGTTGCGATGTTAGACTGCAAACAGCTAGGCTGGGGGAAAATGTTCAAGTTGCACATGAAAGCAAAATATCCTGTATAAATATAGTCAAAACAATTAAATTAATTAAGGGAACAGCCTGTAATTCATTCTGTACAGCCATAGAAGCCAGTTAGGAGACATTTTTCTGATTCTTCATTCTCTGTTAAGTATAGGGTGAAAAGAAGTGATGCTGCACAGACTATGCCATATAAGCCCCTCGTATTAATTGGCTTACTGGAGGTGTGATGGCAAAACCATTCTACTCTTCTTGAAGTCTACTTACCCACTTGCTCCAGAGAAAAGGAGCGCCTGTTTTCCTTCGCTTGTAACCTGCTTCTGCTCCTTGGGAGCACCTCAGGCAAGGTATATGACTTGGCTTTCTTAATGAAAAGTCATAAATATTCAGTAGGCATTTCACAGATACTGATAGATGTTAACACTCAGAAATATTTCTGAGAAAGTCATCTCTGCTTCCTGAGTGGTAGGAATGACTTAGTTGATAATGCAAAGGGAAACAGCAGGGCCACTGCTAAACATTTTTCAAATGCCCCCTATACTATTCTTTGAGGTTTGTGCTGCAGAATTTCATCTGTCTCATTTACTCATTTTTCATTTACTTTAAAACTATGTCCTTCTAACCCTCTTCCTGTCTGCTGGTCCTGCTCTTGCATTGCCTATTGCTTTGCTGCCAGCACAGATGTTCAAGCATCAGTGTGGTGAATTTGTCTAAAGAAGCAACCCATTAACAAAACTGTTAAAATTAACTTGCTGCAGTTTTATCACAACACATATGGACACTTGCTGTAGAATAAAACAGGAAAGGGAGGAGGTAGGAATGGTGTGGAGGCAGGAGAAAAACAACCTCTGGTAGAGGGAGCGAATTGCTTTTTTCAGCAATGCAGACTGTCCCAAAGTGGTTTCATCTGGCCTACATCTAAGCAAGAACATCCTGGAAAAGTAAATGCTATTTACAGAAAGGCAGAAACATAGTTTCTTGAGATGTGGAATTCTTAATGTGTATCAGTGAAGGAAGAGATATTTCAGTCATCTGAAGGGAAATATTAGAAGGGTTTCTGGGTAAATGTTTGCATCTTCAGTTATATCCATCACAACTATTTTCCTTCTCTCCTAAATGTGTCTCATAAAACAAGTTGCACATTGAACCTCGGAAATATCTGAGGACCAATTTCAGGGAGTTTTGAGCATGAGGACAAGCCATTGGGTATAAAGAAGAGGAGATATACTAGGAGATGCTAGCTGAGGAGATGCTGTGCTTTTTGACCATTCACATAAGATAACAATGGTTTGCAGTCTGCTTTGTGTTGTGGCTTTTTGTGAAATGGCGCATGGATGCAGTTTGGCTTTAGAGATGATTCTGAGAAGGCAACAATGAAGGTATGTTGGACTTCTGCATGGAAGCTCTCCCCGTTAATGGGTGATTTTAAAAAAGTGAGTTTTGTGATATACTGTTTTCTCAACTAAAATGTGTGATTTAGTAAACACAGAAATCTTGCAGGGAAATACTCAAGTTATCTAAAAGGCATCCCTTTACTCCTTTCATTATCCAGTTATTGTTGTTAAGAGAAAATAAAACTAGGAACTTGAACTAATAAAGGACATAGGAAAATTTCAATCAACTAGCTAATTATAAAGAAATCTTGAGGAAGAGTACATGTACAATTTGTTAATGCCAGTGGTGAGGCCCCTGTAAATTCCCCTCTAGCTCAGGCCTGAACCTGTTTAGGTAGGGTATGAGAGAGGATTACCATATGAATATAGCAAACAAAAGCTCAAACCTTCATTAAAATAAAAATAAGTGCTTTAGATTTGCTGGCTGACCGTTTAAGGGTCTATCATACTTACTTTCTCCCTACTGACAAAGCTTTCAAGGTCAGCTGCCTGATGATTTTCTCTATGAGTGCTCCCAGCCTATATGAAGGACAGCAATAAAGTTTATTTCCTTGCCTGCATTCTACTTGCTGCTTCTAAAAACTCATCTATGTTTTCTTTTTCTTAGTTAGCAGAGGGGAAAATTGCCATTAGTCTTCTGGCACACTGTCAATAAAGTATCATTTCAAGTCCTCTTACTAGAAAACAGATGTTTTTCTTTTTTTGTGTGTATGCTGCTTTTCTTTCTTTTCACTCTTTTCATCCGTCTTATTTTTATCTTTTTAAGTCCCACATTCTACTTATGGTACTTTAAAGATATAACTGATTGAACAGGGGCCTTAGCAATCAAACACATAATAGTAGTATATCTGTGGCTTTCTCAAGGCACAGTGGTGTACTCTGCAATAGCCAAACACAGTAAAAAAGGCAACAGTAAAAGCTTAAACATGCAGTTATTTAAGTTAATTTGAAAATTCATACAAGAAGGATAGTTGTCCTAATTGGTGGTGAAAAAATAATTAGATTAACGTTCAGATGAAGACTTGCTTTTTTAGCACTAGCACATAAATGTTTTCAGAAACTTCTTTAAGATGCTGAAAAGCTGTAGACTTTCCAGTTGTATTTATAGGGCTATATGAGTCAGGGCCATGGTGTGGTTATATATCAGCTGGCTCTGAGCACTGGTATGCTGCCAAGGTGTTACCAGCAGAGCCTGGCATGGCCTGGAGTTGACTGAAGTTGTTCTCTTTGAACCTTCAGCCTGACTTTAATGAGGAGTGGGAAGCAGGGGACCCTCTGAAATACTAAATATTGACAAGAGGACTCCTGGAGGCTGCAAGCATTTTACCAATATGGACAAAGCAGCCTCCAGGATGTGCTAGATCTATAAGAATATATTATCTTGAATTAATAAACCCTGATTTATACACAAGAGAGTTGTGTGTGTCTAGCTTATATTGGTCCTATCAGATCTTTCATAAAAAGACTTTTCAGAAGATGCAGTCTAGGCTTTTCTACTATTTTAATGGGAGAAAACAGTAGAAAGTAAGCTTTTAGCATATAGTGGGTCTTAAATTTCTCTCATTTTACTTTCATGTTTTTCTCATTTAGCTTTTGAGAAGCAAGATGACTTAATCATATTTCAGGACTGGTGATTTAAATTATGTATGCTCACAATTGGGTGAAAGTGGGTGTTACAGTCTAATCTCCTGGGGTTATTGAAGAGTGCTGTTCTAATCAGTAGTGGCAAAGCAATTGAATACTATTTTTTTCTGCAGAAGAATATATGAACGCTAATGTAATATTCATATTCGTGAACTGGGCTGCAATGGCAGTCATTTCACAGTAAAGCTCTGCTGGCAGCTCGTCCCATGGGAATCTCTGCTGACACATTCATAAATGCTAGAGAGAAGAGGAGGAAAACTGAGATGATAGTAGTTGGAGATGCAATGAGATTATTTGGGAAAATCAAATGAAATGCTGCATGTGAGGGTTTTCTCAAGGGTTTCAAAATGCTGAATGACTGGATAGTAAAATGGTAGGTGAAGCTAAATATCAATGTGTACGAAGTAATACATACTAGAAAAAGTAACCTTAATTATGCAAGCAGAGCAATGGAGGCCATCAGCACTGAGCTGAAGAAATTGTGCAGTCATTGTAAATAGCCCTTTGAAACAGTTGAGTGCTTAGAAGTGCTGAGAAATCCCAAAGGATGCCAGTAGTTATGGGGAACGGAAGTAAGACCAGAACAGAAAACAGCATTATGCTATTGTGCAGCAATTGTTTATACACACCTTGAATCCTGCATGTGTTTTTAGTTCCTGTTCCTCATTATGACCTTAAATAGGAAAACTACAGTGCACTGCAACAGGGAGGATTCCAAGATGGATTGGCTTTCCTACATGGAGAAACTGGGCAAGCTAGGGGAAAAAAAAAGGATTTGTGAGCAAATATGAGTGTATTTTTATAAAGATATGATTATACAGCCATAAGAAGCATCAAGAAGTTAATAAGTAATATCAAATTGAAACACATAAAGGACTTTTTGTGACAAGGGTAGCTCTGGTAGTCCCTAATATGTTAGTCACTGGAAGCTGTGACTATGTTAGAGTAGTAATTACTGTACAGTGGCCCTGATTTTTTAGCTTTTTTAAGCATCTGTTGAAAGCACAGTGCTGGTATCAACTGGAAAGGTCACCCTTATGTTCCTAAAGAGATTTTTTTTTAATAGCATAAAAGTTTGTTGCTGATATTAAAGTTGATGATCTAGATGCAGTCTTAGCTCAGAAAGTCTGTGGACTACTAGCTGCTAGAAGCTGAGAGCAAATAGTTAGGAGAAAGTCCCTTAATATTGTTCCTTTCCTCTCTAAACATCAATTGCTGGTCATTGTCAAAGGCAGAATCCAAGACAATACAGAGCTCAATTGTAACGTTCAGTATAACAGCTTTTGTCTGTGCACCGTTTCCCCTCTTACTTTGCATCTTCTTTTCCTAATCATTTTATCACCAGATTATACCCTTTATTCAAGGCAAACAGGAAATTCCTAGTAAAAGTAATATATCAATCTAGTATCAGCTGAGTTATATACAGTCATTCTAAACTTCATAATCAGATTCTGTGAAAATTAAATTATTAGCACACAGATGGTAGCAGATGACACAAGTCAGTATTTCAATAAATTCTAAAAAAAAAAATCCATTCTTAGTTTACTGATAAAACCAGTCAAATTAGGATAAACCATTCATTGATTTGGCTATTTCATATGTACTAAGTGTTGTGAATAGTTTTTATGACTTACTACCAAGAGTTTTCTGGCAAGAAATTCTGGTTTGTAGGTCTAAGAAAATCATTGTTAGCATTCAGTATTAAGGAAAAATAACAGTAACTCAGCACTGCTCAGTTGATAATTCTTCTAAATTTGTACTCAGATTGGAAATGCTATCAGACTTCATGTATAAATATCTTTATTCTTTTTGCACATTATTCCTAATTTCTTTCCTAGGACTCTGTTTCTAAGAAATAATATTGTGATGCTCATTTGGTAATACTTTTGTGGAAAATAGTTAGTGCTTGTAAATGACAATTTGGTGAAATACTGCAGTCTTCCTATTACAGGATTACAGTTTGAAGAGGTTTTTTCAGGTGATAGAAACTTTTTGCTGAATAAATCTGTCTAAAATGATACTAAAACCATCAATAGTTTAGTTCAAAAAGCATTTGAGTGTACTAAGAACGTATTCTAAGGACTCTGAATACAGTGCCTTACTGAATCAGTGCAGCTCTGCTTATCTCCAGAACTTTACAAGGAAAATCAAACATATTGCCATCTCTCTGCAGTTAGATATTGCTTTTCTGATCAACATAGCCCATGCTCTCAGCCATCATTCTGTCAGAGTATATACTTGTAAAGAATTCATATAATGAGTGTGTGGGTTTTTTGAATGAAATGGATATACATGGGTAAGAGATAAAGGAGTGGGGAAATCTAGAATCAGAGAGAGTGAAATTTGAAAGGGGTGTCTGCTTCTCAGTAACACAGCAAGTGAACATTGCAATACGTCTGACATATGTTAAGGTGAATTGCCAAGTTTCTGTCTGTCCCTCTCAACTTAAGTGAGAGTCAGATCAGATCCTATTTCCCAGTTTGGTGTGATTAAGAAAACCAAGCTGCCTAGGGAAAGCTTAACTATCTTTTCTTAAAAAAAAAAAAAAAAAAAAAAAAAAAAAACCGGGGGGGGTGGGGAAATTATTATTTCAGAATAATTAAGATTATTCTGAAACATTTATACAGTTGGAGTGCTGGAAGTCTGGAATACATCCCTGCTAAGCAATTATCTTACTCCTTAAGCACAAAGATCATTGGGATCTGATTACAGACAGTAGCGAACAGTACATGGGCGTAGAGCCTTTGTGTGTCTTTTTCATATGTCTATAGTGCACTAATGCAGAAGTAGAGTTCTCTGCCTATTTGCATAAATACACATTCACAGAACCTGGTTTCTGAGCCATCTGTGTCATTTTGATGGCCTCTCCTTTACTGCATCTGCATAAAGTATTATGTAGGCATGTATTAGTTTTAGCTGTATGACTGTTTCAAAAAGGTGGGCTATTTTATCATTGCTTCTCTTCTCTGCAGTAAGTCATCATTTCATAAGTTCAATCTTGATGAAGAAGTGTAGCAAGCACTTAGCTACAATATTATTTTCCATTAATGTTATAAGAAGAGTAATTCATTTTTCAGTGTGCTTTTTTTGAAGAGCTAATAGTGTTAAAAACATCTACGCACTGCATGTCACTGATGAGCGGTTTCTTATATTAAAAACACTTACTCTGTCTCTAGCACATATTGCATTTCTGTCTATTAAAATGCATGAAACATCTATCATAACATTTTAAGCACTCAGTAGCTTATTACTGGAACCACATAACTGCTTCCTTCTTATCTCTTCTCGACAATGACTTTAATGAATTATATTCAGGTAGTTGTTAAAATTTCCATCCAAGCACATTTCATTTTTGAGTGACATGTCAAGAGGTTAACTTATGCTCCCTTCCAGCTGATTTCTAGGCCTCAATCAGACAAGTCACTTCAAAGGAGCTATTACTCTGTTGAGTTCAGACGTCAAGATAAAGTTGGCTTTCTGAGATGCAGTCCCCTTTGGGAAGTGTGCAAAGAATTCTTCAGCAGTTATTTGTCTAGGCAGTACTGAAGCAACAAGACAAGAAACGAAGACCGAGACATGGAGTGAAAAAAAGCTATTAACAGAAGAGGGAGCTGTGGTTAATGTAGCTTATACTATTTTTTTTGTATTTTCTCTCACGCATTTTATAATCTGTGAGATTTTCCTCCAAGTAGTGAAGTGCCTGTATGTAGAAATCGCATTTTCATTAGTTAAATATTCCTTTCCATCTCTGCACATTAAGTCTTTTCTTGCTAATAGTAAAATATCTCTGGAAAAGAAAGACCAAATAGGTAAGTCAACAATTCCATCTTTCACTCACATGTCATGAACTGTTTACATGTAACTTGTGGAAATTGGTTCAGAAATTAAGACTAACTAGCACAGAAAATAATACTCAATACTATCTAAGGAATTCTAGTTTTACAAAAATTTAAGTGCTGTAGTTGCTGAGTATAGGTGAAAATTACTTGTTGAATTTGTGTTGGGGTTATTGCTGTACTTTGAATCATCCGTGTAGTTTTTGCTATGTAACGTTTCAGCAGCTTGAATGCAAGTATGCTCTTTCCTAGGAGGAAACAATGTACGCCATGAGCCCTCGAGGGAAGAAATATTCTTACATCTCGAGTTAATGTTTTGCATGTGATAGAAGACACTTAGGAAGTCAGTGACTCAGTTCCTAATCAGCTATGAATAAGAGCAGCACTAGCTAGCACAGCACTAGCTACAATGTGGATTCTTAATTTCCTAAAATAACATAAACCAAGATACAGAGTGTTCCTTAAGAAAGTGCAAGTAGGAACTTCTGTCAAGAAGTCTACTTGTTTTTTTCGGTAACAAAATTGTCATTCACTGATACTGAGCAGAGTATCTTTCAGAGATAAAAAATGACAAAAGAGCTTTTGAGAGATGCTCTCAATGTTGAAATCAATTCCACTACTCAATTTTAAAAGTTTTGCTATTTTAGCTTTATACAGGCATGCAAGAGGCAGAGCAAGCAACAGCCTGGAAGTAGCAGATTAGCTTGACTGTACATCTTGTTAGCATGTAAATGCTTGAGCAGCCATAATTGCAAAATTAAATTCTCAAAAAATTGCAAGTGAACAATGAAAAAGTAAAACTAAAACTCACTATTGCAGGTGTCACAGTTAACTTCAGTCTTATTTAGCCACCGTAAATATATGTCTGGGAAATAATAGGTTTAGAAGCACCTGAAATGTAGCATGAAAAGTTTGATGCAGAATGCAGAAAAAGGCCACCTGTGTAGAAAAGAAACACACTAGTGTTTTGAGTAAGAAATCACATGAAGAAGCTGAAAGAGTTGCTGAAAACTTACCTTTAATAAAATGTCATATTAAACTTATACAAACTGTCTCAAATGTAAGTGGTATCTAAGACAGTTGAGTACTTTTGTTCCCAATAAAATTGTTATTGCAATAAGCATGTAGTAATTTTATAAACCTTATTTTAGAATCAGGAATTCTGAAAAAGTATGTCTGAAAAAAATGGTATTTTTAGGCAAATTTTTATAGTTCTCTTAATAGTTAGTATTCAGATTGGTTTCTTACAGATAAGGACTATCAAACCTAATTCAAAATTGAAAGAAACATTTAAATAATAAGTGTAATGTTGTCTACAAATTCGGTCTGAAAAATTCAGGATCCTTTTCCTTTAAAAGATAATATTTTATAAGAAAGATTCAAACAACTGTTAATGTGCATTGTTTGCCATTTTGAAATAGTATGAGAGCTTTGAAATCTTAAGATATGTGTTCACGGTATATGATCTGCTACTGTTAATCTGCTGAGTGCTCTGCTTTATGGCCCATATAACTGAGAACATCAGGAATCTTAATTTCTCAGTGAAATCTGGTGCAGCTGAGCTGGTGGCTCTTCAGAAGTTGAAAAGATCTAAAAGTAATTATGAATTATTACACTGTAGTGACAAAACTTTGCAAAGATAAACTTGGAGCGAAACATGACAGTGCTGAACAAATACGCAAATCAGGAAAAGTGTGGTTTTGCAAGTATTCTGTAAAATAGTTTAGGAATCTACAGGAAAATAAGTGTAGGCCTCGCATGTCATCAGTTGCATACGTAAGAAAAAATCAGAGACCAATCCTATGCCCATCAAAGTCAGCGGAGGCTGTTTACAGAACAGAGATCACCCTTTGTATTCATCTATTCATAATTTTTGAAAATAATCTGAAGTGTTTATTTTAGCACTCCTTGCTTGACTCCTTACTACATAGAAGCATCCAAGAATGAGTGTGCTTTTCAATCCACAATGAGTATAAAATATTTTAAAACGTTTAAATAATAATTAGTAAACACAAATCTTTAAACGTTATTCTCTTTACCCTTAACTAGACAAAATGTTATAATCGTGTTTTCACTTTTTTTTTTTTTTAAAGAAAATATATGAATGTGAGATTTAGTTGTTACGTATTTTGTAACAGTTGTGCCTTGGGATGAAGACACCTGTAAGTTAAGAGGAGCTTATTCTTAAAATAAAGTCACAGTCCAAATTCTTTTCCTTTCTGTGCCAACTACTTAGCAATCTGCTTATTCTTAAGTGCAATGTACAAGATATAAGGGTAAAATGAAATATTTAAGTGGTTTTTGCTGTTATATTAATTTTTGCCCAAATATAAAGGTAATGTTTTTTTATAAAAAGGTAAATTATAGAGACACATACTTGAGTTGTGCTTACTTATATTTTTAAATGTACTTCAGGGTTTTGACAGCTGTGGTTTGATATAAATGGGCACAGTCAATATCAAAGAAAGGGTAATGTGATCAAAGCTGTTTCTGCTTCTGTCTAGTTGTCAGTTATAATCTAATCAAATATTCCAATTCTCTCAGGAAAAAAAAAAATCAAGCATGTACCAACTTTTTCTGCAAAAATCACTGTAAGTTAGGTTATTTTTCCTTCACTGGCTTTAAGTGGTAGGAAAGAGGGCAGAAAACAGTAGCACATGTTGTTCAGACTCATACAAGGTGTCTGCACCATCACAGTATGCTTAGACATCTGCTATAGGTGACTACACACCTCTTCCCTGTAGCAACTGTGGATCTTGGTCTTTGTATTTATTAGCTGACTGACAATGATTTGCAGATAGGTGATTAAGGTCCAGAATTAACAAAGTTATTTAGATAGTTGTCTCATGTTGAAATCCTTCTTCCAGTTCAGAATTTCTTCAGATCTTTTCGGTTCAGAGAAGACAGCAAACTTCCTCTAGAAGCTGAGGCACAGGATTTGAATAGTAACTTGTAGAGATGTCTAAGGAAAAGGAGATTACCAGGTGTATCACTCTCCACTTCTTTGAAAGCTTAGAGGAATATTCTTGCTGTTCCTAGAAGTCCAGGACAGAAGATGTATGTGTTTCTACCTTTTGTGTTTTGTAGAGTTTGGGGCTTTTGGTTTTGGTCGTCAAGGTCAGAATAATGAATCCACTGATGTGAAAATCTAACTCTTGGCAAAGCAGAAAATGAACTTGAACTTATCTCAGGATCACTTTTTTTCCCCTTAGTTTAAGCCTGCATCTCACAAATCAGTACTATTAACAGAACTCTCTAGATACAGAATTAATGAATATTAGAGGTCATGACTGCCTTTAAAGTCATAACAGAGCAAGGAATCTTTACTTCTAAAAACTGAATTCCAATATTGCTTAAAATTTGGATTTCATTTGAGTCTTGGTACTATTTTACACAGGAGTTGCCAAGTCAGTTTTTATTATTTTCAATTCTACTTCCATTGTAGGAGGGGAAAAAAAAGCAAACACTTCTAACTTGAGATTAATTAGCTTTCTTTTCTCTACCAGTTTTACAAAGTTTTTGTAAATAGGAGTTAAAAGGAATTTTTCATTGAAACAGACTTTCAGTATAAGAACATGCTCTGTGTTACATTCTGCATTGAAAAATTTCAGTATTGTAAATTAATTAAGATTTCACATTTTATGTTTCCTTGTGTAGTACAGTAGTTTATAGTGGATTATCCTTTAAAAAACAAATAAACAATGTCATTTTCCAAGCCAAACTGATTTTTTTTTCTTGTATTATTCAGTGTAACTGTGTCTAGGTGAGTTGTTGCAGTGACTCAGTTCAGATTCTTCAAGTCCCTCCTCTCCTTGGTGGCCAGACTTTCCAGCTGGCTTCCCTTACTGAACTTCTTCCTTCTTCTGGCTTCCCTTACTGTTCTTCTAGGGTCTTTTCTCATGTTTGGCTACAAGAGTGTTCTGGCAACAGGGGAGCTGGCTGGGAAAGTGGGATAGCAGATCAGTGAAATAGCTGCTTTCCTAATGGACTGCAGTTTGTGTTAAATGCACCTTACTTAAAACAAAATGCTCAAACGTATTCAACTTAAAATTCTTGGAATTTCTCATTTTAGCAGCCTTGACAAACTAAGGTAAAAATAAATTAAGATTTAGTAAGTCACACAAGTAGTTTGTGAAAGTGAATCTGCTGAATACCAATTCAGTGGATTTGGGTACACTTTAAAAAAATCTAACATTACTCAAGGCAGGATATGACCTTACATTGTATTTGTAATGTTGCATGATCTTTGCAAGTGCACTTTTTTTAACCTGCAGCAAATACAAAGTAAACAATCTTGCACTGAAACTTGCTTTAAATTAGCATAGAATTGTCATGTATTAACAGTTCATGCTCACCTTACCTACAGCAAAGTTTATTGTCAAGTTCAATATAATTTCTGAAAATTTGGCTGAAAATATTCAGCAGTGAGCTGTCAAAGCGGCAACTGTGTGTTTCAAGCTCATTGACTTTGCTGTGCTTTATTTTGGAGCCTTGGGGTAGATTCATAAAACCTTTAGTACCTTGAGCACATTTTCTGTTAGCCGTGATCCTTAGAGTATAGCACAAAGTGAAACTGCATTCTTATTAAAAATACAAGGCTCTAGCTGACTTCTGGTTTTTAACTTTTAAAAGATGCTTTTCTTTCATTATTTCCAAGAAGAAGGAAAATTAAATGTCCTTATGGCTATTTGTGTTTTACTTGCTTAGATATATGACTTAGAAAACTAAATTAAAATGCAGCTGATTCCTAACAATAAATGTTTTAAGTAATATGTGGAGAAATGTCTCTGAGCTATGTTAAACGTTTCATAGCGCAGTAACAAAATCAATTTTATCCTCTCATGTACTCTGAGTTCACATATAGTTGTAATTGCAATTTCAAAACCTTTTCTTCAAGAAATATGATTTAACTTAATATAGGCCCAATTATTAACCAGCAAGGCACACTTCCCAATTTTGAGAGCATGTGTACGTGTTCTACATATACTTTGATGTGGCAGGAAAGTCTAGAGACCAAAACTTGGAACTCAAAAGTTTGCTAATTTCTAATGCTTCTTTCTTTCTCCATCTTGGTAAAATTCAGTAGTGGTCCTCATTCTGTTTATAGAGAATAGGCTTTCACATGGCAGTGGTTTATCATCAGCATCTTTCTCGGCAGACACCAAGAAGCCTTAGTTTTAATTTAGTCCTATAGATCTGTCCATGTTCTGCCCTCCCACCTTGGTCCACTGGCTCTATTTAGATACTGTGTTACCAACAGTTAATATCTCACAGCTTTAAAGAGGTTAATGGATGAGTATGTGTGCTGTCACACCCCAACTTAAATTGCTTGATTAAGGCGAAAGGTAGACAAAGTTGGGAGAGGGAAAATACTGAGCAGCTCAGACCAAGGTCAGGGGTGGCAAATTCACATAACAGAGAGAAAAGAAATAGGCAAATAACTGAAGAAAACGTTGTGTTCTCAGACCTGGATATGGTGCTTGATTCCTGAATTGTTTTTTTTTTAATATCCTTCTATGGATTTTTCTTCCATAGTACATTCACTATGTATGCTGGTTTTTCTTTACCAGTGATCTAGATCAATATTAAATGCAGTCTGTTTGTAGTTGGGTCATGTAGAGGAAGCCAATAGAATTTTCAAAAATACCATGTTTAGCTTTTTACATTTCTATACGAGTGCATGTACAGAAACAGATTTAATATTATATTTCTGTTACTCAAAATAATATGAGCATATCTATTCTACAGCTGAAATGAAGGCTAATGAATTATATTAGGAACTCTAATCTCCTTCATTTTAATTTCTGAAATGTCAGGTTTTCTTTTAAAAAGTAATAAAAATACCCAGAACTGTCAATACTTTACCCAAATTGCCCAAATCAATTTTGCCTACAAAAAAGATGATGTGGGCTGGAACATTCTGATCAAACACTGCAAATTGATATGTTTTGCTTGATATGATTCAGTGAATGTGCTGTTCTTGTGGAATTTTCTGTATGAGTCTGTTAGGAAGAAAATACAGTTGACAAAATTTCTTTCACCTGCAGTAAGACTTTCTCAAGTTAATTTATCAATTAGCTTTAAATGATCAACTGATGCACATAGTTGATCTTTAAAAGGCAACTAAGTTTTTCTATTAGTAAGAAACATGTATAGTCAGGGAATTTCAGATGCAGTCATTTAAAATACAGATGATTCACTGTGATAATTGACTTTTTAAATTCAAGTTTACAAATGAGTTATTTGGGAGACCAGAATTGTTTCTGCAGGAAGCCACCATAGTAAGGATAATGAAGATTAAGATGCCTTCCCTTACTCGTCTTGTGTTTCTGCATCTAGTTCTTTTCTGAACTTTTTGTGCTGCAGGTTGGTGTGTAATATAGATGCCTCAGAAGGTTTTTACAGTGACTGTGAGACTGGCTACTTGCTGAAACAGAAGACTAAGTTACAGGCATGCTAGATTTACCCTGGAAAGCAGGATAAATAAGATAGCACAGCATTCTCTGGTTCTGTAGCTGGTATTTACACTAACACTTTTAGGTATCTCTCCTAGCCACTCAGCTGTTTTTACTTTTCAGTTCAGCTTGCTATGTATATATTATTATAGCTGTAAGATGCCATCTGAAATCCTGGCATCCCTGACCTCAAAGTAATCTATTAACTGGAATGATCTCAGGGTTTTGGCCTCTTGTCTACATATTCTCAAATTTCAAATGGGAAATGCTACCTGATTGCTGTAGTATTCATAGTTATCTGTTAGCAAACTAGGCTGAAACCACTGACATTTCTTACATGGATCAATAGATAGTAATGATTTGCATGTAACTAACTTGGGTTCTGTAGGTTAGTATAGCATTCACTGAACCATCCAGTCTCCCTTACTAGTCTCTATTTACTTTGTCTTTTTTTCAGTACTTCATTTTTCTTACCTACTTTTGATCACAGAATTGAATGCTCCAGGCACACAATTTGACTGGCATTTTGGTATATGCCTTGATGGTGGTGGATGGCATTGTAAAAGCCAGTAATAATTCCTGTGTTTGGTTCAGGCAACTAGTTTTGAATGTGTTTTGGTACAACACCAAACGCTAGTGTCTTGTTTCAAAGTGATCAGTTTGGGTTTTATGAAGTTCTGTTCAAATAGTTGGCTAAAAGATCTCCCGATTTAAGTACAACAGGGTAGATGTCTATAAGAGAAAAAATTAAGTGTGTTACCATCAATTAGCAGGCCCATCTGAATTTAGCAAATTTTCCATGCTGAATTAGGCTGAACAGGCTTGTCACAAGATAGTAAAGAGAACAGGAATCTCCAGAGAACATTTAGAATATTCAGCACACTGAGAATGAGATTTTTCTTTTGGAAGTTCATATTTTTTTCTTTTAACTTTAAAAGGACCAAAGGCTGTTAAGTTCTACCCAAGGTGCCTACATAAAACTGAGGATGTCTGGGGCTTTACATTTATATGTCCTTGTTCATAATGAATTGCATCATCAAGATTTCTACCTCTTTCAACTGGCTGCAGTGTCTGTATTTTCCCATGTAAAAAGATGGTTGTACAAACGATTATCTGCTTTTAAATGGATGCGCAGATTTTACTGGCATGATGGACTTTGAGCAAGTTGTGGGAGCCATAAAAGTGCCTATACTTTTTTATCCATTCACACTAGGGATGTATAAAATCTAGTAATTTAAGCCTTTAAAATAGGAAGAGCTGAACATAGACATTGATAATAGATTTCACACTTAAGCAAGAAGAGATACTTAGTGGATTTCTACAGGTTACAACTTGTCTCTGAAAGGAGAGGTTTATGATTGAGGTATTAGTACCTGAGAGAATCAGTGGCTCAGAGAGTGAGTGCTGGGCACATGAAACAAATCAACTGTGTCCTGTCTACAAAGAGACAAATGAATCCCAGGGGAGGGACAGTATGGAAAATGGGAGTGGAAGGACATAAGACTGGAAGAGTAGTATGAGTCCATAGAAAAGAGACACACAGCCCTTTTGCTTTTTTGGTTTGGTTTGGGTTTTGTATTATTATTATTATTATTATTATTATTACTCTTGCTTGTATTCTTGTGGGAGATATTTAGTATTTTAAAATAAAAGAACATAAAAAAAGCCCAGTTGCCCTAAAAGAGGCAATATATCAATTCTTTGCTAAATACAACAGCACTTTCTGATGGTGTGATTTAAATGAAGGTAAATTAGATCAGTGTAAGGTCACAATAAGACTATAGAGCCATTGATTTCATTGATTTAGATTTATAATAGATTCACTATAAACTAAAGCACTATAATCCATGTCAGAAGAGTCTGAACTATTGTCATCTCAATAATATGATGTTTAAATTAATTTCAGGTCAATATATTTGAAAGTAAACAAGGAAAGTACTAATATAAGCTATGTTTGGGGTTGGCCAATGCCATTTAACAAGATCTGTTAAGAGTTTTCTTCTGTGGTCCTTGTACTCTTGTGTGCATTTAGAAAATTTTCTTCTAAATACACTGCTCATGAGCACATTTACTACTTCTATATGCAAAAGCATGTTCTTGGCCAGGAAGCAACCCAAGTGTTACATTCACTACAGGAATGGTGGGCATCTGTCCTTCTTCATCTACTTCTCTACCTGCCGTGGAAAACTATGCCACTTTGCTGAGATGCAACAAGGTGTGATGGGTACATGCACAATACCTGGACACTGGGTCTTGATGTTTTGTAGGTATATGTGCTCCCCATGGCAAAGCAAAAGCCCCTCTTCTCTGTTAGAGATCAGCTTCAGCAAAGGAAAGCCTCTTTTCCAGGCAATGTAGTAGTTTCTACAAGTCCAGGACAGCTTTCAACGTATTGCTCCCATAGTGTGTTATACTCAGGTTCATCCTTTTCATAGCCCTTTCACCATAGTTCCCCTTAATCCAGTTTCAGATTGTGTGCAATGTGAACAAAGGCAACTTACAGGTAGTTCTGACGTGAATTTTCTTTGCTTGGAGTACACTTGCAAAGAAAATGGACTGCTACATAGGAAACCATACACTTAATTTTACAAGAGGAAGAGTTTACTACTCCCTAAACATTAAAAGACAATAGACACATTTCCTTATATGAATGTCGCCAGCCAGGTTGGATTTGATACTGTGGCAGCTTTACATGAATGAGGCATTACAGAGGATTGTCAGTGTGAGACAAAGTTAAAATTACGTATGCTTTTAGGTCATTTAGAGATATATTGTGAGATAAGGGAGACCAAGTAGTTCAGCTACTTAAAAAATTTTTAAAATAAAAAAAAGTAGTTGAACTAACAAATTAAGAAGGGCAAATATGTTTAATATAATAGTAAATTAGGTATTCCTAGGCAGCATATTGACTTTCACTAAGGTCTTTACACATGTAAAAGCACATTTTGTAAATCCATCCCTTGTCTCCCAAATCCAACTAAAAATTGCTTCCACTGAAGCCCCCGATAGAATATAGAATAACAGAAATGGCTTAAAAAGCATTATCACTGTATCTATATCACCATATGCAAAGCGAACATTATTCTCATAAGCTTTATGCGAAACTGTTTTTTTCTTGTGAAGGAAAGTATGTATGTAAGGAACACAATAATTCAGGTAGTTGATACCACTGAGTACATATACATCTCTTTCTGTTGTGTTTTCACAGCCTTACATCAATACAGAAACATAGAGAAGGCAACAGTCTCTGAGGGATGGTCTACTGGCCATC